>NC_071981.1:1600799-1605676 GCF_026283585.1 Hylaeus volcanicus | reverse complement strand
TTTTGCTACCATTTTTCCTAAAACTATACTGATTAATTTAAATCGAACTGAGTTCATATGATCTTAGACCTGTTATATGATTATTTTATCGAAAGCATTAACATATAAAACATGTCTCAAAACTACAGAATTTTGCTACCGGTTTTCGCAAAACTATGCTGATTAATTTAAATCGAAATGGTTTCGTATGATTCATATCTAATCGAAGAACAATCCAGTGAAGTTTTTTAAAAGTCCTCCATTAAATGACTCCGCGCGAATACCTATCCCAAGTGACAGTCACTGCATACGCGTGCGTGTAGGCAAGGACGGCATAAATAATTGGCGTGCGCTGAAAGCAACGCACGTGCAATGACTATACGCGAACCTACGCGTCGCGTTCGTAGATAGCAATTCAGCGACAAGAGGCACACCCCTTGGCTCGTGCAGTTTGTTTTCGTCCTCGTTACGCACGCTACGCGCAGGCTGCATTCTCGCGTTTCGCGCTGCGGTTCTAATAATATCCTGGTGGAATATCCTTGAAGGTGCATACTCTTTCGTTTACCTTATTTCCCCATTATGCTCGCTCCTTTCACATTCTACGGCGACGGTAAACATTACCCGCGGTGCGCGCGAACCGAGCGTCGAGCTTCAGTGAAATCGCTATCACGAATAATTTCACGTCTACGCCCGATTAGATTACAAATTATCCGAATTATAATAAATCTAGCGTCCGACTGACGCAACTTCGATACGGGGACGCCGTACACGTGTTCACACTCGAAAATCTGACTTTTCATGTGTAGGTCAAACACCTGGCGGCGATAACACGATTCGTGACACCTTTCTCGACTATCATTCATTAACGTGTGCTCGTGTAAATACCAACGATCTCGTTTAAAGAGTGGACATTGTTTAGATAAGATTCGGATAAGAATAATGTGTTTTATGGGTTATTTGTTGAGAAAAATTGTGGATACAGTTTGTATCGCGTTTTTACATTCTGGATCATTGAAGCTTTGCTTTATTTCTTTAAAATGTTTGATTTACTTTTTGCTTCATTTTTTAAATTACTCGTTCATATGAACTAACAAGCTTCTTTTAGAATGGACCTCCGTTTTCGAGATATTTTTTATATACAAGGTGTCCCAAAAATGGAAGTCCTCGAAAGGGGTGGTTCAAGGAGTGATTTGAAACAACTTTTTCCTTAGCTTTTCTTTTTTCTTGTTATTGTGCATTATTACCCCTTTTCCAATGAAAGAAGTTGAATTCAAAGAGCTTCGCACATAGATAAATTTACATTTCCAGCTGCTATAAATGCATAAACTTCCGCAGTCTAATCGTGACTAGCTTGAGAATATAATTAGAAGCGATGTTAACGAATGATTCTTAAGCAAAAAGGAAACAATGTCACGAGAACGAATGGGTTAATTTCAGACGTACATGCAAATACACGTCTCTATTGTTACATAGAAGTCTGGCAATCGGTTACGGCATAATGATAAACAGTCGATGTCTGTTTATCGCAACGTATTAAATATTTGATGAGACCTCGATTAGCTGTGCTCGTTAAGCTACTCATTCCGTCTGCCGATAAACTATCTGACAGATAGAAAATATGATACCAAGCGTAAATACTACGTTCTTACATTCTAAATAAGAATAAGTAGAACTTTGTTCTATTTCTTTTCAATAGTTTATTTATTGGGTTGTCCGGAAAGTCCATGTCGATTTTTGGTAGGTGGTACAGGTCTAAATATATCGAAGTGGTTGAAAACAAATAATATGTATACATCCCTTAAAAAGTGGAAAGGTTGTAGAACAAAATGGCACTTATGTAATTCAATAAATATATATTAAAATTCAAACGTGTTTTTAAATTTTTCATAGAAATTGGCACGAACTTTCTGGACAACCTAATACATTTCTGTAATTAAAGTAATCGAAGTAAACGCTGATCTGTAATTGAAGTAAACGCTGGAAGTTAAAAATAAACCTAAAAGAACGCTTTGTATTTCACGATTCGGCGAATAAGGCTAATTTAAAACCTACCCAAATCCGTAGCCAGAATTGTTTATGAAATTTGTATTCGTGCAAGCTTTTCGCGGGAACGAAACACCGTGCCACGCGATCTATTTGCATCCTCATCGTATTTATAGCAGTAATCCGAATACCGTGCAGCAATGGCGCAGCCAAGGGACGTGCAACCAAGCAATTGCAATTTACACGAAACGAACCTGTTTAACTTTAATCCCAGGTTCATTTTATCCTAGATTAGTTTCTATAACTCGCGATACAATTTAAATAATATCAACATCAAACAAGTTCATAAAAAGAAAAAAATACTGATACAATTTCATTCGTGACAAATAGAAATGTAAAAGGAACAGGTACCGTACGTTCGCACAAATATAACGAAAGTAATCGACTGCTTCACCCGAATAAATCGATAAATAAATCGTTTCGTTGTACCGTAGCATTACATAATTTCGTGTAATTCAGGATATCCAGGAGTCTTGGATTAACGATTAAAATGTTAAGTAAAGATAAACGGAATGCTTGGAACGACATGGTTAGCTCATAAACTCGACAGCTGGCTTTGTGCCACGCCATTCCATAATTACGCCTCTCGCAACAAATTATTAATCGCGGATATCACGGGCTCGTTGCGTAACGCAATATTTCATTTTCCCACTTTTCTCGATTTTCCACGTAACACGACGACTTACGAGCTGATAAGATAGCTCCGCGATTAAAACCCACGAAAGATAATCGGAACGAAGCTATATATAATCTGGAAATCCGTGAGGTCAGTCGTGACCCAAAACGCTTTTCAGTGTTACCAACGGTATACAAAAATCGTCGCGGTTCTAAGACAGGGAAAAAAGAAACGCTATGTGCCAACGCATAATAGCGTCGTCGATGAGTTTAATATTTATTTACGACGGACCTTGTTTGTTGCATGTGTATGCATTCGGTGACGTAACTCCCATTGCATAATGCGGTGTCTCGATAGGTTAGTTTTTACGAACGGCAAAAACCCCTGATAAATTTCGCAAGCGACAATCGAGGGATCAGCAACAAACGTCTGTCAGTCGTCTTATCGAACGTGTTCTGATAGCACGTATAAATAATCCTTAACAGTTACGGTTGTCCCTCCGTGTGCGATGAATCGATCGAGTATTTACACACTTGAGTTTTTTGATAAATTACTGCAGACCGTTCCCAGCAGAGAAGATTAACTTTAGATAATTCTTAGAAACTTTTTCTTCTCGTTAATTCCAAATCTAATAAGTAGAATAAATTACTGAATTATACGTGGAGTCAGTGTAGTAAGTATTTGTACAGAAATCAATTCAAAATAAAACTTCATATATTTATTTTATTAATATACATTCCTACATATTTTTAGAGTGTTTCTTTTCTTATTAATTTTATTTCAAATTGGTTGCTGTACTTCTTACACTGACTGTATCTTATAGAAACCATAAAAATTATCTTCACTATAAATTTGATCGTTCTTCCACCGATGACCCTATTAATATTAAAGGGTCGTTAGTACGAAAATTTCTAAGTAGGCTACAAAAGCTTATTGTCAAATTTTATGATAATATTAGATTGTCCCAAAATAAGTAATACATGCACAATAGTTTATGTTTTATATTACATTACTGAATTGTGCACGATTCATTTTGCTCCATTACTGTTGTAATATGAATATCTATGAAATTAGATTGTCTATTTATATAAGCACGACCACATAAAATAATTGAGTGCAACTCGCGAAAGAAACTTTCGGGACAACCTAATAAATAGACATTTCACGTTTATCCATTCAGAACAAAAATTTATTTGGAAGCATTAAACCTATTATTTAATTTAGACTTTCGTTCGTAGATCTAGATGGTACGAATATTAATAGGACCGACTTTATGTGTCTCTATGGGGGTGTAAAGTGATGATTCAGAGTATTATATAATAAGAACACCCTTGCTCTGTTAATACAGTCCTTTGAGACGTCCTCTTCAAAGTCCTTTTCAAAGTGTTCAAGTTTTACTCATGCTCGATTTAATTTCAGTATCCGGAGAACCAGTTTTTAACGCCTCGATATAGTTTCAGCAATCAACGTCTCGTCAATAAACGCGGTTCTCTCAATCCAACATTGTAGGTCACACACCCCCGCGCACTACTGCGCTTAAGGTTCAGTCAAGAGTCGATACTGTCCTAGGTCACCTCTTTATTTAAACCTCAAACTTACTTTTATTGTCAAAGAAGATATGTCTCTTCGCTAGTAATCATCTTCGGGCAGTTGAAAAATGTTTATACCCAATCATTCCGAACTCTAACGATAACACATGCGTGCATGATATTTTAAACTCATTAATCGTATAATGTGTTGCACATATGTATACACACGTGTGTTATGTCTACATGTACGGTATTGTGCAATAATCTTGGTATATTCAACCTGCATCGGTTAAGAGTAAATTGCTTTCGACAAGTAAATTCGAATTTGCTATTTCTTTTTGGAGCAGCATTTCGAGTCATCGATATTTAAACGTGTTCAAAAGTATTCTTTTGAATATGAAAATTGTAGTACTTGTCCAAATTTAATTCTGCTTAAAGCATGCTGTAAATATTTCTCAAAATAACTACACCTTATTGCACGGTATTAGTTTTTTCATTAAATTTGAGATAAAAAATATTGACATAATTCTGTAGCTACTATTTCAAGAGAATAGACACCATTTCTATCTCCAACTGTATTTAAAATGTTGCATCATAGATTTAAGAGTAAATCCCTTGAAAAATGAATATTTCTTTCTGGAGCATCATTTCGAATATTCCCGGACCTTGTCTTCATCGACTTGTAAAAGTGTCCAAAAGTATTCTTCTGA
>NC_071981.1:1566272-1600789 GCF_026283585.1 Hylaeus volcanicus | reverse complement strand
ACTAAAACTACCCTTCGTTGCACCCTATTTCGACTATTATTTCTTTCTTGAAATTTCAAATAAAAAATATCGACATAATTATGCTCTACTCTATTTCTATCTTCAACCGTATCTAAAATACATTTTCCAATTTCCATCGAAGCATCCATAGGTCTGGTTGCCAGAGTCTGCCACGGTGCCCTCGCGCGTGACACCTTAGACGAAAACAGACCATGCAAATATGTTCTCAACTGTATTTACCTTGGCTCTGGTCCTCGATGCTCGGAGCCATGGTATCGGTGCTGGAGACACCCCTCCGCACGTCCGACGCGTTAGAGGCGTTATCGGTCAGCGTTATCGTTGGCTCGTTGTTCCCTTCTCGAAGGATATATCAGCCTGGAGCGCGAAATTTCTCTTCGAGCGGCTCGGAATCGTAGCTTCCGTTAGATCGAGACTTGCTGCCCCCAAGCCGACGAACCAAGAACCTCTTGGAGTTTTCCCTCGAGCCTTTCGTCAGGTATGCGCAGGGGACGGTTTCGAATACAGAGGATGAAAGGGACCCTGGCGACGCTTCGAATATCCAGCGAGCAGGAGCCCTCTATTTGTACGGAATACTCGTTAAGCTATCGCTCCTCTCCTTGTTTCCCTTCGCCTCTCGACTGGCTAAAGTTCTTCCGAGAAATGGTCGCTGCTCGTGTGTCGTATTATGGACAACAGGTCCTCCCTCATTCCAATTTGCTTGATCCTCACCTCCGGAGCCAGTTTGCGGGCTTCTTTGTCTACTTTCAACACTGCTCCGGTCTTGTCGCCTATCCTCGACTTCTTCGACTCTATCCTCGTGTCACCTATCGTCGCGCTCGAACGCCGATACTGTTGTCGTCCCCAGCTGTCTGCTCCCGGACGTTTGTTTCTTCGGGTTTCTACGCCCTGCGCACGCGCTGCCACAACTGTTTTTGCTGGTAGTTTACATAGTCACGGTGCTGCCCCACCGTCCTCTTGCGCGCCGTTCCCTTTTCGCCTCTTCCGGTCTGTCACGGTTCGCTGCGCGAGTTTCGCACCTGAAACTCTTGTTTCGCTCTTCGAAGAGGAATTTCAGTCTCGGTTCCTGCTTGGACCACCCAACGTCTGTTGTTGTTTTGATCAGCGAACCGGTTCCGCTCAAGTTGAACGCAGTCGACTGGTTAACTGCCGCTGCTTTTGGCGCCTTAGATCCTCGATCGATCGTTTAAATTAAAATCGATGGTTACTCGAGGGCGGCTTATTAAACTGTTTTCAAACTCGAAACGCTATGTCTGTTTACGACCAGGTGAGGAACGCGAAAGGGACACGTCTGCACGCGGCTCGTGGAACTTCCGACTGGTGTTCTACCATCCGCAGCAGCTTTTAGTAACATCGATCCGGGACCCGATAGGCGCCCTCTGTAAGCGCTCGTCCAATCAACGACTCGCCTACCCCTCTACTCGCGTGCAGCAATCGCGACTGGAAAATATACACTGCCCGCCAAAAGTTTGGAGCCGCAGGTCTCGCGAGCACAGTAGAAATCCTAGACTGCAATTACACATACCTCCTTCCTACGTTTTCCGAAGGAGGAAACGAGCGAAATGACAGAAGCAAACTTCGAGGAATCGTGTTCTAGGGTTTTGCCTGACTCTAATCGAGAGGAGAGCCCGACGCTAATCGTACCGTCCTTATCCGGTTCTTTTGAAGCTCCGCGGGTTCGCGGAGTCTAGAAAAATGTTAGATTTCAGAGTTTTGCGTGCAGCAATCGCAGCTGGAAAATATACACTGCCCGCCAAAAGTTTGGAGCTGCAGGTCTCGCGAGCACAGTAGAAATCCTAGACTGCAATTACACATACCTCCTCCCTACGTTTTCCGAAGGAGGAAACGAGAGAAATGACAGAAGCAAACTTCGAGGAATCGTGTTCTAGGGTTTTGCCTGAGTCTAATCGAGAGGAGAGCCCGACGCTAATCGTAGCGTCCTTATCCGGTTCTTTTGAAGCTCCGCTGGTTCGCGGAGTCTAGAAAAACGTTAGATTTCAGACTTTTGCGGGTATCTTGTTAGTCCCGCGTCTGTTTTCGAGTTGTTGTTGACGTTTCGCGGTCTACATCGTCAGGGCTAGGTAGATACCATATCGGAGCAGCCACTGTGATGCAATTTTTCGATTTATTTTAAACTTCGCGGACTGATAGAGGACGATATAAAAAAAACGTAGGGGACGCGTATTTTATCTTTTCGATGGGTATTTATGTACCGAACGCTGAAAAAAACACTTCCCTTATTCCTACACGATAATACCAAGATACGCGGAGGTTAAATTTTGTAACGATTTCGCTTATCGAAGTTTCGTGAGTCGTCGGTTTCTTTGCAATCGTTCAAATTAATTCGATCGAACAAATCGGTCTGTTACGTCAAGCGCGTATTTTAACGGCGGGGCGCTTTCCACCCTTTGAGATAAGAGTAGACCAAGGGTCTACATGAATTACAAAATGAATGTTACAAAACAAGAGGGTTTTCTTTACCACATTAACTATTATTCTTTTTTCGCATCAACATATTTTTTCTTCGATCGAAGGTCTTCGGTTGACATACTTATATAACGTATCATATTTATTCTATGGGCGCTTTCCACCCTTTGAAATAAGGGTAGCTACATGAATTACGAAATGAATATTACAAAACCAGAGGGTTTTCTTTACCACATTAACTATTATTCTTTTTTCGCATCAACATGTTTTTTCTTCGAAAAGAAAGACGACCTTCGATCGAAGGTCTTCGGTTGACATACTTACATAACGCATAATATTTATTCTATGAGAAAAAAAAATACGTTCTGGAATCGCATAGAAAATTTATGCAAATTTTAGACAGGCTGTTATCAACGATTAATTAATAAAACGAGGAGCGATTTTGTTACTTTCGGGGTTCGTTGTAATTGTTTTTTTTTTTTTATTTTGCTGCAATTGGAACGCATTACATAATGGAGGGTTAAGAAACCATCTATTTATTCCTTCTTCCAGAGAGATTATCCAATAGCGTATCAATGTCAAATTCCTATTGAGTAAATTGCAGAGTCCAATTTGTTATAGAAGTGAACCGTAATGTAACAGGCAGTTAAAGACTGCAACATCTACCTATTATCGTAACTATGCAATATGTCCGTAGGGTTAGCAGCCATACTCTCTTAAGTATACATACTTCTTTAGGTAGACCTCTCCCCCTTAATTCGATATTCCACGTAAGCCAAACAGGTCGTTGTATCATTTAACGACAGCTCTCGACCTTACGCGACAGATTGCATAACGAAGAGTGCAGTTTTACCGTTGTAAAAGTTACACTATTCGATAGGCATCGAACGCTGTAATTATGCATGCAACACGACCTTCGTGAAACCGAACGGCTCGGTATCCATGCCGTGGCTCGTTGTTCTTATCGTACTGTGTTGTAATTCGGCAGGTCAAGACGTTAATGATCTGCTCGCCTAGATGAACTCAACGACGCCGATTGTGCGTAAGACCGTCGGGAACGGTTAAATGGCTCTGAGGAAATACTTGGGAACAAAAGTGGATTTTGCTCGGCCGGCAGGCAAAGAGAAAGAAGGGGTCGGGATTCAGTCAGTAAATATCGTTTCAACTGTCGCGTAATCGTAGCAAAACAGACCGAGCCGCGAACTCGTCTGATCCCTAAAATCATTCGTCATCTATTTGCGATATTCGTGACTTCGCGTGTCAAGTGCTACACCGGCTGAATCGTGGGAAATTTTTCTTTACCTTCGTTTCATTCTTGCAATCAAACTATTTTGCATTAAAACTCTCATGGTAACTCTCGGACACCTGCGGTAGGGATGTCAGTAGCCATCAAGCAAATCTAAAGACCCGGACTCGATTACTGTGTGAAAAAACGTGAAATTTATTAATTTAAATTATATTTAAGTGTAGATGCACTTAAAATTTGGAATTTTAAAGAATGTATTAGTAAATAATTTATCTTATCTTATCTTATCTTATCTTATGTTGTTTTATCTTATTATCTTATCTTATCTTATCTTACTATTATTGTATAAAAAGACAGCGTTTGTTTGTATGTACTTTCAAAAACTACTTAACCGATTGATACCAAATTTTAATCGTAGCTTCCTTGCTTTCTCTGGAGTAACATAGGCCATGTTATTTTAAGAAAAATTATATTAGATACCCGAAAGAGAATTCACAGTTTGCATGATATATACAAGTTTCATCCGGTGAATCATCTCAAAAAAAAAGAACAACAAAAACTCCAAATTAAGAGACATCTATATTTAAATTATGAGTCTAATAACTTACAACCTACTTTATTTATATTTAAGAATCAAATAATAGAATAAATTCTCCTAAAAATATCTAATCACTTATTTTCAATAAATTGCGTCGAGTTCTCTATAAAAATGCTATCGAGTAATATTTAGTTTAAAGTAGTAAACACTTCAGGAAATATCGTATTGTTAAGTAGCGTAATCAATAATATGAAGAAATTTTTCTCCTACAATTATCAATCTCTTGATAAACTTATTATTGCAGAAGAAATGCGGCAAGTGTCGATCATTTTCTATTTCCGTACGAAATACTCTCTCGCGTACAAAATATTTATCTCTCCTGGCCTCTAATATTTACTTTCTCAGAATTCGCGAATCCCGCTTTTCTTATTACGACAAGTAGTCGCAGCTTCTGTTCAAATAATATTTTCAAGTTTCTTGACGCGTGTACTCGACAACCTTGGCACTGTGCATAACAATATACGGCTTGAACACTTGTTATGACCAATAATAAATTTATATCCAAAGCCAGCGATAGAAGAGGCAAATAGACGTATTTATTCGTATATATATTATAGAGATAAGACAAATTTATTCACGTTGGTAATTTTACTTCGATCTTAAGCTGTTCCTCGAAATATTTCCAGCAGTAAAACTTTATTTATTAGCATTTTAGTAAATATTATTTATGGGCACATTTGAACATTTATTTATTAAAGACATAATTATTAGGCAAAGGATACAAATATTTAAGGCTGAAGTCATCAAGAACACCATTAGTTAATGGTCTCTGATAATGACATTTCCTTTAATTACTCTTCTAAATCATTATCATTATACATTATTATTATTAGACATAATTTCTAGTCAAAGGATAAAAACATCTAAGGCTGAAGTCACCAAGAACACCATTAGTTTATGGTGTTTGATAATGACATTTGCTTTAATTACTCTTCTTAATCATTATCATTATACCTGTGATTCTGATCGTTAATCACTCATAGGTATACTATTTTTCCAATACCTTTTTCGTAATGAATGTGACTCGCGCGTACTTTCCAGCAGAAATGAGGAAAATCTTAATTGGTACAATAGATGACGAACGAAACCAGACGCGAATCGCTTTATTTGCAGCGTTTATTTCGTTAAGTGTTTGCTTTGTTCAGCGTGAGAAGATATGCATATTACCCCCTTTATTCCAGTATCAGACAAATAAACTGGACAACGGCCCCCATTCATGAATCGTGAAGTACAATCACCGTTGTTATCTATGCATTTATCATCGCAGTATGCATTAGAAACAAAAAAGAAGACGTTCAACAGTTCAAATCTCCGCTTCAACGAGCGCATGCTTCTAGCAGGAAACAATATACATTATGATTCCATAATTCAAATTCAAATTTCCGTGCGAATCAGCAATAAATCAGTTCTGCGACACGTACGTAATCCCGTCGTGAAATGCATGCACTAAACATGAATGTACTCCCCTCGCCTTTTCTCCAAATAATTTTCTCCTCATACCTGACATTTTATTAAATAGAATGTTTCAGAAATATTCCAAGATATATTTTCGCAAGAGTTTTTCTTCTTCTCAATCGTGCGAGCTTTCAAAGAGTCGTAACTTCCTCAGTGTAATTCCACGTTGACAGATAATTACAATTCCTCTCGACAATCGCAAGATTTCTCTGCAAACAATCATGCACGCGTTATAGAGAATGATTTAATTATCGTAATTAATGATCGTAATTCGCCTATTTGCCATCCTCCGCGGAAGATTCCTCTTTTCCGCGGCCACGTAAATCCGCGCGTATCGTCCTCGAATCAATCGATAAGGGAAGAAAACGGCGAATATCCTCGCACGTGATTAAAGTGTGCTCCTCTGTCGCGAGATAAAACTATGACAGGGGTCACGAGCGATCTGAGGATAACGCGGAATGAACTTTGAAATCCGCGGCCCTAAGTCAGCGTCTCTCAACCTTTCCTTCGCACGTGGACCCTTTCTGAATTTTTATTTACGCGAACAACACCTTGTATAATTACTTTTAATTAATAAAAATCGCAGTATACTCGCAGCACACTCGTAGAAATTTTTATTTCTTTAGCGCGATAAATTAATTACGTGCTGAGGAAATTATTTATTGAACTCTCGGAGTGAAAGTTAGTTTGATTTTTGCTTTCATATTTACATTCAAAAAGTAAATGTTTTTCAATTATAGAGCATGGAGCTCAAATATTTTCCCAGGCGCATCGGACCCAATTTTTACTTTCCTTTAATTGAATACTTTTCATTAATGATTTCGACGAACCTTTTAACGTGTGGATATAATGCTGTTACAAAGAAACGATGTTTACTGCTTTTCGTAATATCGAGAAGATTACGAGTTTCTAATCAGAAGCGAGGAACTCGACAAAGCCAGTTTTAACCGAGTAAGAAGCGGAAAATTGGATAGAAATGATTTATTTTTCTCCTAGAGTTGCGAAAATTCGATTTTAATTTTATTACCAGTGCAAAGGCTTTCATTAGCGTTTCTCACTCTAGCTCGAGCTGCGATCGTTTTGCAATTCAATCGAATGTTCTTACAATGTAAGCTGTAAACAAGGTTGGTAATAACTAGACCGCGGCTATTATGCATTTGCGATATAAAGTAACAACAACCATCGTCATTTGAATTTTTACAGTCTACTGACACGATAATTTATCGTGAAATTTATTTAAAATTATTTCTGTTGTCCTTAGATAACGTGGACGAGTGAGTTCTAGAATATATATAAAACTTAGTACATTTCTGAAACGTAATAAATTACTGTTTGTATTAGGTTGTCTAGAAAGTCCATGCCGATTTTTTATTAATGGTGTAGGTTAAAGTATATCGAAATGGTTGAAAACGAATAACATATATCCATCCCTTAAAAGGTGGAAAGATTGTGAAACAAAATGGTACCTATGTAATTCAATAAATATATATAAAAATTCAAATATGCCTTTGCATTTTTCTTAAAACTTGGCACGAACTTTCTGGACAACCCAATATAAATAGACAATCTAATTTCATAGATATCCATGTTGCAACAGTAATGGAGCAAAATGAATCGTGCACAATTCAGTAATGTAATATAAAACATAAACTATTGTGCATGTATTACTTATTAATATAGCGAAAGAAACTTTTGGGACAATCTAATATTATCATAAAATTTGACAATAAGCTTTTGTAGCCTACTTAGAAATTTTCGTACTAGCGACCATTTAATATTAATAGGGTCATCGGTGGAAGAACGATCAAATTTATAGTGAAAATAATTTTTATGGTTTCTATAAGATGGCGACATTGATTAAAGGATAAAAGGTCCAACTATAGCGACCAACTAACGACTTTTGTACTTTTAAGAATAAATTATTTGTTCTCTTAACCATTGTGGCGAAACACAGTAGCCAATCGATAATTATTCCTGCATTAAATAATTATTCGTAAAAGTATTTGACATATTAACTCCCAGCACAAATTGATCCTGCAATAAAAAATTAATACATTTTCTATTCGTAACCCAGTCCTAGCCGATTGAGAACCCCTGCCCTAAGTCGTGGCGCGTGAACTCACTAACGTAACTCAATTGAGAAGAGAGGCATCGAATCATCTAGAAATGTATGCACAGTAGCGGTTTAGAGGGTCCTCGTTCTAAAAGAGTAAGAGCCAAGAAGGTGCACGCTCTCGTTCAATTGCTATAAATAGAATAATGCTTCTAACGATCGGTCGCATTAACGTTTCAACGGTGTTTGTAGCGTCGAGTGATTTCCCTCAAGGATCATTCGAAGGCTGCTAGCTTCCGTAGGTTTCAGAAACGACCTAGTTCTTGAAATATGCACAGATGACTAACTTCTCACCTGTGTTTCTTGATCAAGATTCGAATCTTTCAAGGATACGACTTCGACAGAAATAGTTTGCATAATAAAGAAACATTTCTGATCGTAAGTCGCGCGAATTTTTGCCTGATGGTAAAGCATATCGGTTTGAAATTACCGCGAAAAGCGCGCCTCGAGTTTTCTGCGCATTACTAAAGATGGCACTCTTTGTCGCGTAGTACAAAATCTCATAGTACAAAAAGGTCTCGTATTTAAAAATTCTACAAAAATTTGAACTCGTAACAGTAGCAAATAGCGTTACTGTACCTTGTTGGAATATTCTGCAACGATATTATGCGAAAACATCCTTTAATTGACCAGTCTTTAAACCAATACACATTTACGTTAATGCACTTGATGCTTAAACAATCTTAAAGTAATGTTAAACATGCAATATGTAAGATGTTAAATATGTGAGACCTTTTTCAAGGATCAAGTCATCACATTCTATAAATAAACGTTCCCTTATCATTTTGCTATCCGAGGTTTCGTTATCGAGATACAAGCAGATGAAATTTGCAAGTGCGACTTCCGGTGCATCCAGAAAGGTCATCGCTCACTGAGCCCCTCAATGATCATGCAGCCGCTATCTGTGAGCGCTCATGTAGCCGCTATCTGTGTCGCTTTCGTGGGCTTATAATAAAGACATAAAAGTACCAACTAAAAATAATTTCAGTATAAACAAAAATTTTATTATCAACGAAACGCATTAATTAACAATTTTCTTTTAAACACTCTATCAATTCTTTTATCAAACAGTTCCTGTCCTCCTGCACTTTCACCATATGTTCTAACGCGATTCTACTCTTTCTCATTTCCTCTAATTTTTCTTTCTCGATGTTCATATGCGATACATTTTTCTTCATAACAGTATACGTCCTCTTTCTATTTAAAGGTATCGATTTCTTGCTCATCGGTCTTTCGTGTTTTATGGATGTACCTGGAATCGATTCGACTTGTAATTGTGCCTTCGGCACGTCTTCCGATTGCATGTCCAATAACTGGGTACTCAATTTTTCATCTTCTCCGATGGCCATGTTTGAAAGTGTATCGTCGCTATCATTCAACTTATCGGCGTTGAATATTTTGTTGAATTTATCGTAGTAATCCCAGGTAACTAATGCACCTCCGCCTGTACTTCTTTGATTGTTATATATTTTGATGTACGTTTTCTTCAAATTCCTAAACTTTTTGTCCAGCTGTTCCTCGGAAATTATATAATCCTTCTCGGCAAACTTTTTTCTAATTTCGTTCCATAAACTTTTTTTTAAATTCAACGGACTTTGAAACCTTTCTTTCCTATCCAAATATTCGTCTAAAAGCAGATGTATGGCACTCCTTGTCCATGTAAACGATTCTGAAGAAAACAAAACGATATTGGAGAGCTTTTTTTATATCACAGAAAAATATTAAATTACTATTTATTTAAAGAAGATTATAATATAAATTATGGAATTTTAAATAAAGAATAATTTGGGATCGATTCTATAGATAAAATAAACATTGTTTCTACGCAAACATTTCTATAAACATAAGAAGAAGCGTAGAGGTATTTAAAGATGGCGGCACTAGTACATAATGTGGAGGCCTGCGAGCCAAGTACACTCTCGGCTCGTCTACTAATTTTCTACCCATGGTTAAAGTTTTTACGATGCACTTCCACTTCCTATTGTCTCTTAATTTTTTTATTTAACGTGTGTAGAACGTTCAAACGCTGTTAGCCGGAAAAGTGTTAATAACATTCTTGCAGATTTTAATTGATCTAATAACTGCCATTTTATACAAAGCCATGAACTTACCATTTGGTACTTTTGGTTGCACTTCATCGCTTTCAACCATATTATAAAGTATTCCATTTATTATATAGCTCTTTTCTGCAAATGCCATTACCCTATTGAAATAAATAATACTGATAAATAATATTTAACGCCATAACCTACAATACATAAAGTAATAACGACTTTCAATAAGTAAAATTAAAGTGATATGGTCAGTATATGGTTATAAGCATTTTAGTAACCTGTCTATTCTTCTTTCTGTAGTCTTCTATTCGTTTGTTGATTTCAAATGATCGTTGTTTCTTACAGAGTGAGCTGCTCAGTAAGCAGGTGAGCGTAAAATTTTTACCAAATATGGCGATCGCTCCCTGAAAGCTGCTCAGTAAGCGTATGTATTCAGTAATACCAACTTGCCGCTCAGTGAACTGCTCAGGGAGCGGTGACATCTTCGACCATGTAGTACATGGACCGCTCAAGCTTACTCTTCATACACTGAGCGGAGCGTAATCAACATCTTCAAACCAAAAGTGAGACTTGACGATAATGCGCATGCGTCAAATTAAAAAATTATAGCAAATACTACAAGAAAAATTGTTGTAAAATTTTGCATTAAGCTGTAAAAGCTTAATCGTTTCCAGTGACGAAACACTTTCGTGTTTAAGCTCTGTGCACCGCTGTATTGGTGTGCAGAGAGGATTTATTTGTACATATGTTCAATAAAACATACTGTAAGACTGAAAACAATTCATAGCATGGATTCTTTATAAACATTTCCTAAATACGTCTCTCTTAAAAGTGTTTTTAGAGTAGGTGTCCTAGACTGCCCACATGTATTCGATTGTTTATTGACTTTCTACAAACAATTTAGGCATTTTATGTATTTATTATTTTAAATACAGTTAAATAATAAGTATAGACAATAAATTTGTCATAGTACATGCAGGCATAATTCTTTAATTAACATTTAAGTATAAAACTGCGATTCATGGACCCCAAAACGGTATCGCCATCTCGCGGCAGAAAGGTCGAACTAATTTTCAAATATATGTATATACATGACCCTTTAATATCTCATTTTCCTTATGACTAACTTGATAAAATATTAAATAATGAATGTAGAGATTAATAATATGGTTAGCGCATGCGTGATTACGCTAATAAATAATTTTTAAATGATTTAAATTAATATTATTTTTCTAGTCCTAGTGGCGCCATGGGTGGCAAACTGCCCAAGTTGGTCGAGAAATAGTTCCACTTTTTATCCGCTAGATGGCGCCACTAAATTCTGAATACTGACATTACAGTATATTTGAATAAATTGCGGAATTAAATTAAATAATAACGATTTAACTATTATATTAGCATCACAGAGCTTTAAAGCATATTAAAATTAAACTAGGATAAGGTTTTTTAACTTTTAATTTTTTTCTTTAATTAATCACGCCATCTAGCCGTGAGACGAGGGAACTATTTCTCGACAAACTTGGGCGAGTTGCCACCGATGGCGCCACCGCTACCTAGTTTTTTTTAAAATTTAATATTCACGAAAACAATTTTAATACAATAAATAATGACAGTTTAACTATACTAGAAGCACCGTATAATTTAAAATCATTAATAAATTGAGTGTAAGTAATGTTTTTAGCATTTAACTTTTTCACCAGATTGTTTAATTTGTGGCGCCATCTAACGGTGAAAAACTGGAACTATTTCTCGACAAACTTGGACAGTTTGCCACCGATGGCGCCACTAGAACTAGAAAAATAATATTAATTTAAATCATTTAAAAATTATTTATTAGCGTAATCACGCATGCGCTAACCATATTATTAATCTCTACATTCATTATTTAATTTTGTATCAAGTTAATCATAAGGAAAATGAGATATTAATGGGTTAATAAGTGTCATATATAACATATACAACATATGTATATTGAAAATTAGTTCGACCTTTCGGCCGCGAGATGGCGATACTGATTCAGTGTCCATGAATCGCAGTTTTATACTTAAATGTTAATTAAAGAATTATGCCTGCATGTACTATGACAAATTTATTGTCTATACTTATTATTTAACTGTATTTAAAATAATAAATACATAAAATGCCTAAATTGTTTGTAGAAAGTCAATAAACAATCGAATACATGTGGGCAGTCTAGGACACCTACTCTAAAAACACTTTTAAGAGAGACGTATTTAGGAAATGTTTATAAAGAAACCATGCTATGAATTGTTTTCAATCTTACAGTATGTTTTATTGAACATATGTACAAATAAATCCTCTCTGCACACCAATACAGCGGTGCACTGAAAACGATTAAGCTTTTACAGCATCAACCTGCAGATCTGCTGAAAAGAAATTCATTAGTTTTTTCCAATATTTGTTATACTTTTTGTATTTGACGCATGCGCATTAGACTTTAGGTATGAAGGCCTAGTGAAGATCCAAGAATAGATCCTGTAGATCCTCATCCCTTTATGCGCATTGGACCAACTGCGCAAGTGTCAAATATGTTTAAGTTTACAGTAGCGATCCCTAGATAACGATAGCATTTTATCGATCTTTAAAAAATAACTGTCTACGGGCCTGAAGAATGCACAAAATGACAATTACAATAATAAACACCGAAGCAGGTTAAAAAATTGAAAGATTGTTAGGTTATTCCTCGGATCCGTGGCGCTGTCTGCTACAGAAACGTGACAAGTGACATTCGTTTCGATTCCATAACATGGCGTTTACTTTGTGGTCAATGTTCGAAGCAACGTTGCTTGTTTTGAACGCCGTTTGCGTTTTAAACGAAGACAGGTTTCTCGCCAAAGGTGATTTTCTATTTGATTATTCTGTGTTCGTAGTGTTTCTCGTCCGTTCATATCGAGTAAACAAACTCCATCCGAAGTGATAGGTTATGTTACGTCGAATCCGAAAGATTAATCTTTTATTTGTTTATTCTGTTGCAGTTGGTTGGGCATCTTGGCAAAATGTTCAAGGCTTTGGAGAACCTCCAACGATGAAATCACAAATGTTGAACCTAGTCAGGTCTATACGAACAGTCGCACGAGGTAATTATATTCTGCAATGTGACTGGATATTTTTTTAATATATTTCTTTATAGATTTTAACATATTTCTTGATATCTAATGATGGAACATACTTTTTTGTTACAGTGCCGCTGATATTCCTGAATATATTAGTGATTATTATGAAACTGGTGCTTGGGTGATATACATTGTGAATAAAAGGACAATAATCCGTGTAAAGTCAAAACTCTCGGTATTGTACATAAACACAATTATTAAATTCCATTATTTTTATCTTTACAATGAAATGATGTTTTTCATATTCATTATGCATATGTTATGCATATGTTAAGAATGCATACAATCGGCAGTCTACTAATCACAGTCTATAATGGCTTCCTAAATATTTATTAAACTCTTGCCATACCATTTCATTTGGGACTACCCAAAAAGAATTGAAACTCATA
This sequence comes from Hylaeus volcanicus, assembly GCF_026283585.1. Lineage (NCBI taxonomy): Eukaryota > Metazoa > Arthropoda > Insecta > Hymenoptera > Colletidae > Hylaeus > Hylaeus volcanicus. Next base: position 1,587,355 of record NC_071981.1, on the reverse strand, counting down.
TCCATTCTCATTTCGTAAATCATTTAATTAACGTTTGACTTTCGAACATAGAGAAATTTGTAACCATTTACATCACAAATTAGTCGATAGTCGGTCAGTAATTTTCGTTCGGCATTATGAAAGACGCAGGTGATTCGAAACTCGTCTTGCTCTTTACGTGTTTACGAACGATCCAATGCCGTGCATGGGAAGTAAACGATTTTCCCGTAACTTTCTCCCCTTCCTAACTTTCTCAGGGTAGAAGCATCCTCGCGTAATCAATGAACGTACCGTAGTAGTACGTCCGTATTTTGCATAAAATTTTCAGAAGGTTCATTAAAAAAAGAAAAGAATTCACGGACATGCACTTTTCGTAGGTTTCCTCCCTTAAGTAAATAAATAAATAAATTTCAAGCAGTCCAAAACAAAAGATACACAAAATAAACTTCATCGAAAATATAAATATACTTGAACAGAACTGTACAAATATATTCTCCATAAAAATGCAAGAAAGGTATGAATAATTCAAACTTCGCGATGAAGATTTTAAAGTCCCACGATTGATTCGGATTCCATGTTCTGGTCATGCAGGCTATTTATCTCCGACACGTTCGCGAGCGGAAAATAAATGCGCATGATGCTGCCATCGATCTCAGCCAACGGAAACGTGAGGTAATATTATAACGGTCCGCTCATTCCCTGAACGATCTCCTTGATTCGAGGCAAATAGAACCTAGGATTGCGCAACCTGCTCGTCCGATTTATACAATTTCTGGAGACGTACGGGCTCCTTAAAATTGCCACAGTTCTTTTATCATTCTCGTTCTCTGCGATCGAAACGACGATCCGCATTCCTTGCAATCTTTCACCAAACATTCGAGTTACATAAGCGAAAGCGAATTCTCGGCCTCCCTTCGTCCTCGTTTTTCGTTCGAACCAGTTAAAAAAGTGGCACAGCCCGGTTCGAGCGGAGGATTAATTATCCTGGAACGTAAAAGTCTTATAAAGTCGTGGGGTGACGATTATTCTTCGAGTTTAAATGTTTTAGAATTTCAATTTTATTTGGAAGTAATGATTAGAGGTAACGAGAAAAATTTTCTTGTTATTAATAACCATTATCGATTCGGAGAATTTGTTGCAATTGTTTTGTTGAATTTGAGCAATTTGGCAATCCAACAGAATGGAAAGGAGACGTAGCAATTTTCTCGATGAAGGAAGCCTTTCGAGTGTCCATTACTGGAGCTTTTACCACGGAATAACCTGGCGATGTTTTGTGGACACAAACGTTACGTAAAGCTCCTAGCGCGGTGTATTCGTTGAATAACTCGGAGTGTACATTCTACCAGAAGTCATTAGAGCAACGATTCTTGACCACCGCGCCGCGGGGCACGTCCTGAAGACTACTCTGTGCCACAGTATATGTAGTCTTCAATCATAAATATAAAGAATTTTTTGTAGTTTTTAAAACTGTTATAGTAACGGGATCAATATTGGGTTATCAGATTGAATTTTCTCGCTTATAATTAGTCGCGGACATTAAGGGTGGAAGTCGCATTAGAAGCATTTGGAGTGTTGAGATATTTTTTTTAGGTCTTAACACTTTGGTCGCTACGTCATCAATGGGTGACAGGATTTTTCATTAAGGAATGAAAAAAAATTAATTTCAAACATGAGGAGACAGTAATGAAAATAAATCTGGATAGAATTCATGAATTTGTCGACGTTACAAAATTTAATTCTATAATAGATGTTAAATTATCTAATCTTCACTAGTCTCGAGACAAAAAGTTAACTTACAGAAATTTTCACGAGTTTTAGCTTTTCTAATTCATCCGACGCATAAATCTTCTGAAATCTCGAAATCTTTTTAAACGTACTACGAAAAAGCGAAGAACCACTGGCTCAGCAGATACAATTAACGCGAGAGAGAAAGGGCATCCGCTGTTCCGAATTAGTTACTCAGTGGGTTCTTTTTGGTTTCGTTCCGTTTCCTCTTTCTTTTCGAAATGCGTGAAAGGATAGAGCTCAGCCACGTGTGATGGTCGTTGACTATCCCATGGTTACAGCTCGCGGAAGACGTCGATCTAATTGGTGGCGCGTAATTGTCGGCTGGTCCCATAATTATGGAAAGAGGAGCGCGCGGGCTGAGCAGTCTCGTTGAAAAACACATCCGTCCACGTTAACGAACTGCCTAGCGTAATGTTGGCCAATCTTCCGTCCAGGCGCGAGTCATGGAATGGGCGCGAGGGGTGCGTGACACCTGGGTGACGATTAGGGGACGAATGGCCGAGTCGTAGAACTTGGAAAAGAAATAATAATCCAATCGTAATTCCAATCGTAATTGAAATAACAGATTTTCTGTATTTGTACAAACCAACAATAATTAAGATAGTAGAATGTGCTATTCGAATTGCACAGAAGCCATCTCCACCACTGGGGTGTACACCCCTTGAGGGGTTCTAGAATTCAATTACCGAGTAGTAAAACAAATCATTGTTTTACTTGAAACAAAAGTTTGGTAACAAATAAAGATTCTATGATACGTGTACAGTAAAGTTTCCTCAAATGTACAAATTTCTCCACGATTAATGCACAAGAACCATCCCCACTACTGGGGTGTATACCCTTTGAGGGGTTCTAGAATTCAATTACCGAGTAGTAAAACATCATTGTTTTACTTGAAACAAAAGTTTGGTAACAAATAAAGATTCTATGATATGTGTACAGTAAAGTTTACTTAAATGCACAAATTTTGTCCTCCTTTGATAGTGTTTTCATAGCAACGCTCCTGGTTCCGTAATTTTGGCCAAAAAACTCGCGAAGGCGCGGAAACAGGATTAGCGAAAGTACAATGTACGAACCGGGGACCCATTGTGAACGAGCGCCTTTTTTCGAGCCGGCTGTACGCTCAACAAATCCTCTTCCCATAATTGGCCGAGCGAATAGCATTGTGCGTCACCGTGCCCGCGTTTTTCTCTCCTTTCACACGACGCGCCGTTGATGGTTGCTCCGATTGCGCGCACCTTGTACAAAATGTCGGTTATAATACTTTTTTTTTTATATATACAGTCAGTCTCATCAATATTCCCCTCTATGTCTATTAAAGAAGCTTGTTTAAATTAAATGATAGGTTTGATGGTTTCAAATAAATGCAATATTAGGGAAAAGTAATAAAAATTTTGTAAACATTTATTTAGTAAAGAAATCTTAAATACTAATCAACAAAATAATTTTCATCATTTTCTCCATAATTTCCATCATTTTTCCAATGTAAAGGCACTTTTTCTATTCCCTTTTTAAAAAGGTCCTTTGAGTTTTCTTTAAAAAACTTTTCCAAGTCGAAGACATTTTGATTACTCTTCGGTCCAACCAGTATATAATACAAATTTATTTGGAAACATCAAACCTATCATTTAATTCAGACAAATTTATTTAATAAAGAGGATGCGAATATTTATGGGACCGACTGTATAGACCGTCCCCTGATTCTGAATCCCAAAACCACGGTGACAACTCAGGGCTTCGAAAGCCACCCCTTTTCAGAAGAGGGTTATTTTTTATCTGTAACGAGTCATCACCCTTCCGGAGGGTCATTGGAGATGCCATGATCCTCTTGCTAATCCAGACCTGATCTCAAGTGAATCTCAAGGGATCCTTAATCCTTTGCGATCCTATATCGAGTGAAGTTCGACAAAAATCTACTAAAACCAGAAAATTGAAAGGGCTAAGTCTCAATTAATCCTCAACTCCTAAGTAATTCTCGACTAACTTTTAAGTAACCCTCAAGTGATCCATAACTCATTATCTGCTTTGTTTCCGTCATCTCTTGGATTGCCCTCTCCTTTAAAGTCCTCGCTGTAATGGATTTTCGCTCGAGTCAAGTTTATTCTCGTCGAACTGGAGCACGGATCTCGTTGCGTGCGTTTTTCTCCTTTCGCATCGCTACTGGCTGGCAGGCACGTTTATGGATTATGCACGGCTCTTACAAAATTCCACGGAGAAGTCTCACAGTTCCTCTTCTTTGCTCCTTTCCCCTTTCTCGGCCTCGCCGTACCCGCTGACGAAGAGCCGCGGCACTTTCCCCGCTGGACGTCGTACATACGTAAGTCTTTTAGAACGGGCGAATCGCTGATAGCCCGATTTCCTCGGTCTTCGGAGAAATGACACTTTCCCGAATTCAATTATTCAATTGGCAAGCGAAAGAACTGCGAGATTATCGCTCCTCGCCATTTACGAACACCCTGCGATTTTTTAACGTTAGAACTGTGTACCCAACGATGTGGTAGTTGGAATAAAACAGAAAGTTCATATACGCGAAGAAATATAAGAAGTTATGACTGTAGGAAGAGCTTTGACTGCCAGACTTACTCTTGAAAATTTGTATTGTGATTATGTGTTGCTTCTGGACTATTGGGAACTACGTAATCAAACATTTATTTTGGGGGGTTTATTTTCGTAACTTTATTGAAATTTATGAATTTTATTCAAATTTATTTTCTTTGATATTTAACGCATGATAGCATCAACGCGTTAAATTTAAGATTTTTCGAAAGCTCCATAAAGCAAAAAGAAGAGAAATGCGACGAGCTATAACAAGTTATAACTATACCAAGTGCTTTGACACTTAAATTTAAATTTTTCAAAAAGTGGAGTTAATCGATTTGTGCAGTGAACGGGTCAATTATGAATGTTTCATACACTTTAAGTAGTAAGTATGAAAAGTCGTGATTATCAGTGCATTTCCATTATCAATGGAATTTTTAATATTCCAAGTTTCTTCCAGTTTCTCATTCCCTGTCCCCGCATTATTTTCCATATTCTTCTTCTTTTAGCGTGTTGAGTATTTGCGTACTTAATAATTATGGAAGGTGGAGAAACATCTGCCATAATGATTCAATTTAGGTCTCCGGCGTAGGTGCGATTTATCCTCCATTACGGAGCGCGTTAATTGCGCAAGCCCGGCATTGTGTTGCCTGATTACCCAATTCCGGTGCTGGTTGCTCAATTTTTAATTACTCCTCGAAACGGCAGCCACCCTCGATCAAAGCTTCCCGTTTAATACGCATAGCGCTTCAGAAATTCGACCACTTTATGACCACAACAAACTTTAAAACGGACACTCGATGTTCCTTTTCTTCAGTCTTCAGAGTTTTCAGAGTCAGAGACAAATTCTGACTTTGAAGCATTTACTTTGGCGATTCTCTGTAATCGAAGGCTTCAGGCAAATGTCTTCTTTATCTGTAAGGTAGCGCGACACTGTCGAGGATATTTTTCTTCATTCCCACCGCATTGTTTTTGAAACGCGTTAGCTCCAGAAAGATTTCCTCCCGAGCGATATTCCTAATAAAGGAAATTCCCATGGCCGCGGTGACTGTCTTTAATGAATCAGTTCCACGCGCCCGCGAGCTTGCGCAATGAATAAAATCTAAACACGCGTTAAGCGATTTAATGCTCCGTATCGTAACTCATTAATCGTCAGCTAAACGTTTCCATTAGTCGGACGTATTAGATCGGCCGCTTTCCACCGTTTCCAGCGCGTTAATCCAGGAAACTATCACATGCATAACTTACGCAATCCTTGATGCGACTTTCTGCAACAGAATCTTTAAATTCACGATGGTTAATAGTTGTCTGACAAAAACATTAGATTGGGTTATGCAATGCGTAGATTCATTGTAACGGAGATCAGGTTGAAAACCTAGATGATCCATAATTTAAATACAATAATGGAGCCAAGAGTAAATATTTCCACATCTAATACATCAATGCATCCACCACGATTGGCGTGTTTTGTAATTAAATACCAAAATTCCAAATATGATTGCTCATTCATTTTATCCAATATATAGATTCATCCTAATGGAGATCATGTTGAAAACCTAGAAGATCCATAATTTAAATAACAAAACCACGAGTAAATATTTCAGCTCAAACAGGTGTTATAAATAATCGAACATGAATGCACAGAATTAATTTCTACATTTACATTTCTATTCTACGTCGATACATCCATCACATCTATTTTGTAATTAAATGCCAAAATTCCAAATATGATTGTTCATTCATTTTATCCAATATATAGATTCATCCTAATGGAGATCATGTTGAAAACCTAGAAGATCCATAATTTAAATAACAAAACCACGAGTAAATATTTCAGCTCAAACAGGTGTTATAAATAATCGAACGTGAATGCACAGAATTAATTTCTACATTTACATTTCTATTCTACGTCGATACATCCATCACATCTATTTTGTAATTAAATGCCAAAATTCCAAATATGATTGCTCATTCGCGGCTCGAAGAATTAATGTCTGGCTTCCAAGAAAACACCGCGTGCATCGCAGACGGAGGAATTCGCGTCGCGGTTGGAGCTAGTCGAGGCGACTTTCGAATCTCTGACCAGGCTTCTCCTCCGATCTCCTTTTGCGAAGCGTCCGCGAGACTTTGCGTCATGTCCAGCGGAGAAGATCGCTGCCCCCGGGGGCCTCCTGGAGAAGATCGGTGCAGTGAAAGGAGAAAGGCGCCGTTTCGTCGAAACGATGAGAAAAAATTCGGTGTCTTCGAAGGAGGAAGTGGACTAAGGAAAAAAAAGCCAGCGAGAGGACGAGCATCGGCTACGCTACCACAGGGGTTACGCAGTTGTAATCTCCAGCGGATTCTTCCAGGGATCGCGACCCTGGATCGACGAGGAAGATCGACGAGAAAAAGAGAAATTCCGTGGGAACGAATTTCGCTAAGGAACGACTTCCTGCGTTTTCTTCAAATTTTATATTTTATAGAGCACCCTGTATTTAGGAGATTATTTAAATAACGATTCGGGTGAAGGTTTATTTAGTGAAAGTGAAAGTTGATTTAGTTTTGTAGTTCATGTTGCTGTGTATCTTTTATTTGTTGGTCAAAATTTTACGTAAGAATCGTACATGCCCTGAATATCGCGGATATTAAGCGATACGTAATCGATTCTCAAAGTTTCAATTCTTCCTCTCGAGTTACTCTGAATTGGTCGTCAACTTTACTCAGATATTATGTAACCGAGTAACTCGAAATTTGAACGTTTATCGTCGACGTTTTTTCTTTCATATTTTTGAAAGAAATTTTCAAGTATCCCATTTATACGAAAAATGTTACGAGTCCCTGAATATTATAATTTCATTTACAGTCAATCCCATTCGTACCCTCTACAAAATTTGTCTAATTTGAACGATAGGCTTCTTGTTTTCAAATCAATTTCCCATTATAAACGTGTACAAGAATAAACTTCCCACATGTACAATTACAAATTAATTTGGAAACATGAAGCATTCATTTAAATTTCTTCAATACAAAATAGAGGGTACGAATACTTACGGGACTGTATATCTGATTATTATGGGACTAGGACATTCCCATGGCGAGGTCATATTTTATAAATAAATTAAAACTCCTGCATTTAAATTCTCTGATTTCAATAAATCTTCTCGAATTGATAATCAAATTTTGTTAAAAAAAATTCTCAAACATCCAACCCCCCCCCAATATTCTTCCCTCCCCTCAAGGACCCGGGAACAAGGCACATCGATAGGGTTTCGAACACACGTCGCGAAATGTAACGAGTCTTGGGTTCTTTCAACGGTGGCGACGTTTTTTTTTATTTTTTTTCTACAAAAAAGCCTTTATACAAGTACAAAAATGCGTGGTTAAGGAATAGCGTTTGAACATATAAAAAATAGAGTGTATCTATACGTATGTGTAAAGGGGGATGAGGGTTCTGGGGTGTGTTTGTCCGCGTCAGAGCCCGCTCCGTTGTTCTCGAGATGCTTTTTCCTCCGTTTATCCTCCTCGTTTATTTCGCCTGAGCTCTCTTCCGGGCGCGCGTTGCGTTCCTCGTTATCCGGCGTTTCTGGACGACGATTTTCCATACTCGATCGATTTCGCCTCGCGATATGTATCGAGTCGCGCAACGCGGACGCCGTAAAGATTGCGTTTTACGTGTGAGCGTGTGTCTGTGTGTGGTTGTATTTACAAGGCGCGAATTACCTCGCGCCGAATCACGGCTTCGACTACGACTTCGGCTCCTGGCTCAACGGCCATCTTATCTCTGAGTCTTATGAATATTGCTACGGGACCCCGGCGCGGGGGTCCCTTTTTGCGCGCGTTTAGTTTTAAGCTTATCACTGGTTCCCTCGCGGCTGCGACCGCGACGACGAATGATTTTGGTACGACAGAACGCGACACCATGCTCGACGCTTCGATCGTTTATGCCTGGTGTCCACTCGAGAGACTTTGCTTTGCCTCCTTTCAATACCTATTCATCGGAACCTATTACGAGAACTGGACTACGTTAAATTTAAATTAAAAGAATATCACCCGTTTCTGAGGCTGAACGCCGTCACCCGTCGAGGGTGCAGCGTGGGGAGCAAGGTTTACCAAGGAATTAACTCGAAGGGCCTTCTCGCGCGAAGGATTCGCGATACCGATTCTCGAGGATGACTCTCTCGAGTGGACACCAGGCATCAAGCAAGACTTCTCAAAGGGTTTCAGGTTTCGCGGACGTTCAAGTTCACTCCTGAGCCCCGAGCTCGTTGGAGCGACGACCTTTTAATCCCCAACGAGACGGCGGCCCACTGGAGCCCGGTTTTACCTTCGACGCGCACATCCCGCGATCCCGGGGGGGCTCTGGGCCCGTTGAAGTGACGACGATTTGATTTCAACGAGACAGGAGCCCGGGAATCCTCGCCGGTTGTTGGCCACGCGCGCGCACCTTGATATCTCTTCATCCTCTTCGTCCGTGAACCCCGACGCGTTTGAACGGCGACCTCCCGAGCCGTTCGTTTCATCGTGCTCGACGATCCGCTCTTCGTGCGACGACCTTCCGAGAGGGATGTTGTCTTCGGTCCTCCAGTTCGCCCTGGCCGGTCCTCGCTGTCTTATCCTTCAGAACGAGAGATCATTTTACCCTTTTGGTAAAATGTTCCTTAGCTCGGAAGGCCGTCGCGATGGTCGACTGGTGTCCACTCGTTCTCACTCATTTTCTCCCTCGCTCGCTCTCCCATCATCCAAGCTCATCATCATCTTCAAGATCCTAGTACGGTGCGCCGTAGCTACCGCTCGGTCTGCTCGGTGCTCCGTAGCTTCCGCTAGGTCCGCTCGGGTAGCCGCCAGGTCCTTGGCTGACCTGGTTGAACTGCGCCACCTGGATGGCCTGCCTGATTCCTTCGAGATCGATGCCCACCACGCGGGTTTGGTAACTAGGAGCACCGTAAGCCGAGCTAGGAACACCGTACTGACTGGACGGAGCACCGTAGCTGGAGCTAGGCGCGTATCCGCCGCCTCCGCCTCCGAATCCTCCGGTTTGCTGAGAGTTCAACTCCTCCTTCAGTAAAATCTGGCGGATCTGCTCGAGCAGGGCACCGTCGACGGACGCACCCTCGTTGGTCTGGTAGCCAGTGGACACCTGGGTGTAGCCTCCACCGCCTCCGAGGGAGTAGCCACCACCACCACCACCGCCACCGCCGCCGGAGTATCCACCGCCGCCTCCAGTTGGCCTGTTGTAGCTGTACCCAGACGACACTGGCGGCTCCGCCACGGCGAACCCTGCCAGGCCGACTATCATGCACTGCAATCATCAGATTTCGATATCTGTTAGTTTTGGCACTTTGCTTAGGGTTGACATTCACCAAAATAATTGCTTTTATTGTGATTGGTTGGTATTATTCATCGGTGCTTTCGAGAAGAGCTGAGATTATATATTGTAGGTTTAGTTTCAACCCTTTATTTAGTATTGAATTTCACCAAGGAAACAAATTGTTTTCAAGAACTGTTAGCTTCACCCCTTTATTTAGTAATGAATTTCACCAAGGAGAAGAATTGTTTTTATTATTTATCGATGCTTTGAGAAGAGCTGAACTGTTCTGTTAGTTTCATCCGTTTATTTAGCATTGAATTTCACCAAGGAAACAAATTGTTTTCAAGAACTATCAGCTTCACCCCTTTATTTAGTAATGAATTTCACCAAGGAGAATTGTTTTTATTATTTATCGATGCTTTGAGAAGAGCTGAACTGTTCTGTTAGTTTCATCCGTTTATTTAGCATTGAATTTCACCAAGGAAACAAATTGTTTTCAAGAACTGTTAGTTTCACCCCTTTATTTAGTATTGAATTTCAGTAAGGAAAAGAATTGTTTTTGTTATTTATCGGTGCTTTGAGAAGAGCTTACATACCGTTCTGCATGTGTGTTTGAATTTAATTATCCATGTTTTGCTTTGTGTCGTAAGGTGAATTTGAGGGAGGCTATTACATAATATTCTGTGTATGTCAGACAATAATGGTATCAGCGTCTCCTCGCAAAAATCATTGTAACAAATTTCACGTATATGCAGGACTATTTTGTATTTCATAGGTGAAGTACCAAAGAATCATGACACTTGGTATAATACTTGAAAAAATTCTATCCACCTCTCATGTTTCTTGTCTCAAGAGTGCATCATTAGAAAGTCATGAAAGTTTGAATACTCCGTTTTGTTCACTGTTTACTATTTTATTTTTACACATCAAGGACCTATTACGTTTTTGGAAAAGGACTATTTTTATGTGATCTTGAAAGTATCGACTGTCAAAAGCGAGAAGATACGTGTCAACTTTCTACTTCGACACTACCAAAGCAAACGCATACCTGTTAAACATATTATATTTTTTAAAAACAAGTAGAGGACTCGCAAACCACTATCCAACAATCCTCAATCAACATCGAACCAAAGACATCGTTAACCGTGAACAGACAGTCGTGGTAAACACAACATAACATAACGAAAACCAAATTGCACGGTGAAGTTGTTAATGATAGAACGAAGTAAAAAAAAAAAAACTGCGAAATTGTGACAGACCTCCCATTCGAGAAATAATCCCATAGTCATATAATTCGACCGCAATCAGGCGGCCTCGTTTGGGTCACTGAATCATCTCACGGAATTTCTTCTAGAAAGTTTCGCCCCAAGGGACCCGATTCGAGGGACGTGAGATTCTGCGTGTCGACGAAGAAACGAAAAAGGATCCCAGGAACCGCGGTGGTCACGGTGGAAACTAGCGAGAAAAAGAGTACTCGAAGAGAAGCCACGGCCGAAAGGGAAAGTGGCGGTTCGAGTCTGTCGTTAAGAGGAAATTACGAACCGAAAAATGAAGCATACGGAGTCCGGCGCGTGATCCAAACGTTGAGGCTTCCGGTTAGAAAGATTCGTAGACACTTGCTCAACGTACCGTTACAATTATTATCGGTATTATTATTATTATCGATGCCTCCGGAGATGGCCCTTCGAAAAGAAGTACGATTCGGGGTACACTTACGAATTTGCACGGTCGAACTCATCGAGGACACCCAACCACTGAAACGTCTAATCTCACTTTGGAAATTTCTACACTTGTAACACCGAGTCTCTCGCCTCCTCCCACACTCACTAACGCTCTCTCTCTCTCTCTCTCTTTCTTTCTTTCTCTCTCTCTCTCTCTACGGCTCTTTCTTTCTCGCTCTCTATCGGTTACGTGTAATGATTAAGAGAATTTAGCGTGCTTACCGCGATCAGAGGATTCATGTCGGCTTCTGCGATGCCGCTCGGTTCTGTGACTCCGTGGAAGGTAGACCAGGGTCCTTTATACCTCCACGGGAAGCAGGGGGATACTTGGGGCCCCCACGAAGAAGAGACGGGGGCCTCTCGAGTGAGAGTAATTCAGCTGTGAGACGATTTTCTTCTCCTCCGCTCTCCGCCCCCTCCTCGTTCGTGGCGGCAGGCCTCTATCCTTTCGATTGTGTTTGCTTCTCCGTTACTCCCGCGGTCGTCCACCTGCGTCGTCCTACTCCCGGACGATCCGCGACCCTCTGCCCTGAAGAATACCCGAATTTGGCCGACCGCCGGTTGCGAAACTTCCCTCTCTCGATACTCGGCCAACGGAAACCGACGCGCGTCCTAGACCCAGACTCCTTCGCCGCGAACGGGAGCTTTTTCGGGACTGACGTCGTCAATCTTTTTATCCATGCGAGGCGATCTGAATTTAGGAATAGTCGAAGAATTTGTCGAACCTTTTCTATATATATTTCCTTCGTTCTAGAAATATTCATCTAGAGTGTTATCGAAGAGGTTTGACTGAATACAATAATAGAATTTTTATAAATGTGTACATGAATGAGCTTGCACATGGATATGGTTGCAGTGGTAATTTGGTGATAGTAATTGTGCTTTCTTCTTTTTGTAAGCTGAATGTGATTGAAGGATTTATTTTTGGTTGATTCTTTAATTGTAAGAGGGAAGTTAAATTGCGAGAAGATGAAGAAAAATTATTTTCAATTAAAAAAAATAGAAAAAAATTCGGCCCATGACTTGCGTCATAAAATGGGGAAAAATCAAAGTTTTTTGGGAGGGAAATGAAAAAAAAAAGAATTAAGTGTCGAAATTTGAAAAATCTGTTTTTACTGAAAAATCAAAGAATTATATAGAAGACAAATTCAAATATTTTTATTTGTATTTTTTTTCGCAAAGTTCATTCAAAACTCTCACATTTTGAAACAAGAAACGTCTAATTTGGTCAATTTTTGACAGAGCTATAGCTATCTAAAGAAAAAACGTCTTATTTTTAAAAATTCATAACTTTCTTTTTATTCAGTACAAAAATCTGCAAAAATTCCCCAAAAGATATTTAGCAGGGTGAAGAAAAAAAAGTGAAAAAATCAGAGGGTTTCGAAGAAAGCACTGTTTCTCCACCGAAATCGTCCCCACGCCGACAAAGATCGTTTATCACACCGTATTACGTCTCCTTCGTCTCGATGCATGCAAAGTAAATTGCAGCGAAGTGGGTTAAACGTTCGAAAATGGCTTAAAAACCGACTGTCACCGTGGTCTACTTGCAACGTTAGATGGATGACTCTACGTGCCTCGCGCGATTACACCGACGGAATTTTAATGATAGAAATTTTATCAAGATTTGGAAGCGTGCTTGAGCAGCGCAAGAGTCGATCGATAACCGCGGCTAAACTATGAGCGAATGAATATTTATGAATTTTTTGGGGTCGAACGGAAAATTATCTAATGATAACTTTCGAGATATACGAAGGAAGGTTTCTTAGTGCACGTGTCGTAATTTTTGTGTTCCAAAATTTTTTTAAATACAAAAATTGCGACACTTGCACTGAGAAACGTTCTTTCGAATACTCTTAAACTTTTTATCAAACAATATTCCATTTTTTCAAAAAAAAATCTCAAATGTGCATCCTTTTCGGAGCGTCCTACGCAGGCTTCCTCTTTAAAATAAAATGGCGCCCAAAAACCGGACGATCGTTTGCCAATGAAAATGCCTGGGTAAATACGAAATTATTCGTGCGTGTCATACGCTGAATCCTCTTCAAGACCACGTTGCGACACGTAATTGCAAGAGAGCCTGGGCCAAGATCGAGTCGAGTCGCAATCGCTGCGGGTCAAAGTCGATTGACGAAATCGCGGGAGGATTTCAGCTGCGCGCAATCTCCCATTTCACCGAAAGAACGCCATTTTACTCCAGAATGAAAATACAATGGAAAACACAAGTATTAATAATTTTTTCTATGGTCATTCGAAGCCACAGGATCAATATTTATTTAATATTTATGATCACTTATAACCCTGTTGATAAATACAGTCAGTCTCATAAATATTCGTACCCTCTATAACTATGGAAGATGTTTGTCTAAAATTATGGTTTTGATGTTTCCAAAAAAAAAAATTTCTCGTTATAAGCATGTACAATTGAAAAATTTATTTATGTATATATTTGGGGGATCGGAAAGTAATGAAAATGTCTTCGACTTGGCAAAATTTTTCAATAAAAAATTGTTGGCAAAAAGTGTTAAAAAATTATGGAAATTGTTCTGTTCATTGATATTTAAGATTTCTTGTATAAATTAATGTTATGTAATGTTCACAATGAAACATTTATTTGGAAACGTAAAACCTGTGATTTAATCTGGACAAGTGTAAATGACTGTATGTTGACACTTCACATCGCCCTTACCACAATAATTAATTAATATACGTTGCAAATAAATACTACACAATTTTCTGCCACTAGATTTCAGATTTCTGTTCAGTAACATTTAGCAATATTAAATCGTGCAGTAGTAATGTGTCATATTAAATCTTACAAAGAAACGAGTCGGTTAACGTTTCGCGTGCAAACCTCGGAATAAATTATCGCGTACTCTCATTCTGTTTTTAGAATGCAGGAAGTCATACTGTTGTATTCTCACCTTGAATCACTTTATGCATTAATGCATCATCATATTTCTAACACGCAAATAGTTGATTTTAATTTCGTTAGCATTGCAAACTTATCATCTTTCCTACCATTGTGCGAGCACGATCCATTAAAAGGCTCCTGTACTCAGAAGCATAACATTTAAAAATAAGATATACAATTCTCTCTCTCTCTCTCTCTCTCTCTCTCTCTCTCTCTCTCTCTCTCTCTTTCAACTTGGATTAACGACTGTGAAAAAAAGAATTTTGTTAATTTGGTTAATATGTTTTAGTCGCTACAGATAGTTTGCATGTGGGAAATTGTCATTCGCGCCAGCATGATCGCTCTGGCTGCGCGCAGGTGTTGTTGCGATCACGTGTACGTGCATGAGCGCAGGTACACCAAAGAGGGAGATATCAGGGGATACCGGACGTTGTCCAGCTCTGGTCCGCGCGGTGACGGTACCACGAAACGAGAGGGAAAACGCTTTCTTCGATGTGGAATTTAATTATCCGGCTCGTGAACTCTCGACCCACTTCTCGACACACTCGGATGCGATGTTTCTGTCATCCCTCGCGCTCTTTCCTTTCTTCTCGTAGACGAGTTCGCCCCATTTCCGGGCAGGCTCGCGCGTTACTCGATCAACCTGTTCGATAAATCGTCGTAACGGAGCTTACTCGCGCTCGTCGCATCCAGGAAACAATACTTTGAGTTTCTAGCAAACGGATCTGGCGAATGAAAATATGGATAAACGCAAAAATATATAATGTATCAACCATACGTTTCCTTTAAGTTGCAATTATTTTTTTCTGTATCTGCGAAAACATGAATTTGCATAGGAACACTGCTGTAAAATCACTTTTTTTTTTCAATAAATTTTAAGCGATTCTGAACAGTTCTGTACAAACAGAATTAAATTTTAGAGCACTGGAAACAAAAATTTTGAAAGTTTTTTTTAAAATGAAAGTTGTCCTTTACTTTTGTTCGTGTCGTCGAACTTTTTTTTGTAAAAAAAACAATTTTTTAAAAATTCAAATGATTAATTTTAAAAAAATGTTGAAGAGTTTATGCGGCGGTAACTTTGTTTTGAATCAGAACATTAAAAAAAATTCTCGGTGTAAATCAAGTCCAACTATCAAAAAGCAAGTCTCACGCCGTCGCAAAGCACCAAAGAGCCATTCCGCTCGATAAAACCGAAAGGTATACATTTCAATTGAGACGATAGTCACGACTATCGGGTATTTTCGTCCGGGATTTATCCACGTACTCGGCTCTCATAACGCTTATTCGTCAAGTGAAAGTAATTTTTGTCCGCTAGCCGCCGGATACATTTTGGTAAAACACCGTGAATCTTCCTCTATCGCAATCATCGCCGCGAGACAACTACGCGCGAGACGACAAACTACTGAGAACCGTGAATGAAACGAACAGGGAGGATTTACGGGCTGCACAGTGGGTGTTAAATTACGGGAATCGTTAATGACAACGAGACACACACCGGTACATAATAATAATATACGGTTCGCGGTGCCACCGTTTGTCGCGGAACAATTTATCCCCGTCGTAATAAATAATTTTCAACGTATCGAACGGGAGAAAGTAAAAAGCTGCGGACGCTGACTAAACGGAACACCGTGCTCTTCAACGTGGAATTACGCCTTGTGTTGCACCACCGTTCGCACGCATAATGGCGCCTGCACGCCATCCGACGCGTTTTGTAGCGATTATTAAACCGTGCCCGTGCCCAGCAAACCGCAGCTGTTTGCAACGTCTATTCTTCGAAACTGCATGTGGGATCGCGCAGTTAGGAAATTTAACACTATGAGTTTTGATGATAGGGGTGTGCGACATTGGAATCTTCGTATTCATATTTTAACACTCTCAGACATGGCGTCCACAATTCAGGACACAATATTTAAAAATTACCAACACTATCGTTTAGGGCGAAGAAAGACCAGTTTTCCTGGAAAACTACACTATTAGAATTCTTCTTTTTATTTTTTCCATACTAATTTTACCTCAAGTTAACCCTAAAAATTAAATTACACTAGTATAAGAAAAAAAAAAATTCATGTCTGAAAGGCTTTCTTTCAAACTTTATTTCAAGTTTGTTTTTTTCAACAATTTTTGTATATTACTCCTAGTGCTCTGAATTCAATTCTGTTCATACAGAACTGTTCAGAATCACTTAAATTTTAATTTGAAAGAAAGTTTGGCTGTTTTTGATATGGCTAGTCGTCATAACAGTAATCACAATTCGCTGTTTAAATTGCAATTTTTAATTTTTGAAGTTCGATATTTTGTACGCATGCTTTGCGTTTAAAATCGCAGACGACGATATCGAAGCGCTTCTTCGTGGATCGACATGCTTTTCCCGTCTGTTAAAAAAGAAAAATAATAAACGTTGACCCACTTCGCGGAGGTGCACGTGGGCAAAGCGTTCACGAATCATCGAACATCGGGATGGTAACAACTACCTTATCGAAGATTAATCTGACAGGCCCTACATATATGCTTTTGGAGATTTTAATACGATAATATACGCGGAGACGAAATCGAAACTCCAATGACGACGTTAGGTAGCTTATTTTTTTTACGAATATTTATAATTTGATGTTTGTTTGAAGTTTGTTTGAAGTTTGCTGCTTCGAGCACGTTTGGTCTAAAGCTAGTGACCCTGATAATATAGAATCTATGCTTAAAAGAATATATATATATAAATTACACCTAAATTAAATAAACATACAATTTACATACTCATGATCCTGAATTTATTTCACAGCCTTCTTTTGATTAATTAGAATCAATACAATTGTATTTTTTTTAAGTGTCATAATCTAGAATCCATGCTTAAAAGAATACATATAAATTACACCTAAATTAAATAAACATACAATTTATATACTCATGATCCTGAATTTATTTCACAGCCTTCTTTTGATTAATTAGAATCGATACAATTGTATTTTTTTTAAGTGTCATAATCTAGAATCCATGCTTAAAAGAATATATATAAATTACACCTAAATTAAATAAACATACAATTTACATACTCATGATCCTGAATTTATTTCACAGCCTTCTTTTGATTAATTAGAATCGATACAATTGTATTTTCGTCAAGTGCCATAATTTAGAATCCATGCTTAAAAGAATATATATAAATTGCACCTAAATTAAACAAACATTCATACAATACATGACTTTTGATCCTTAAAAAAAAACAGATTAAAATTTCACGAAACTTCTTGCAATTATTTCTTTGGATCTCCAAGGATGATCAAATTCCACGAAGGTGCATTGAGCTCTCGAGTCAAGTCTAGGGTCAAGTGACATTAAAGTAACTATTCTTCGCGAGGAAAAGTCTCGATTTCCTTGATGGCAGACGCGATTCGACCAGACTCATCGATCCCAATGACTGGTAATATTCTTGGACACCGAGTCACGTCTCTCTGTGCACTGCATCCGAGTTTCTCGGATATTAATGTTGCAGGGTCGCAGGAAGTGAGGGGAATCCTTGGGCCTGAGGCTTCACTTTCGCTCGATCATCGGAGCATCTCTCGTATGAGCTAGTTACTCTTCGTTGTTGCATTGGCTCGTGTTGCTTTCTGTCGCATCTCCTGATTACTACGAATTATAAAAGCTCTGGGGATTGCAGTTGACAATAGGCGTGAAGAATTAACACGTTTGTTAGTAGACTGCGGGTGTTTATGTATTTATGTTAAATGAAAGCATAGGGAAGTCCATTAAAATGTGATTGAGACAATATAATATGTAATAAGAAGTATTTTTAAAATTTAATTTGAGTTCATAACTCTACAATAAACAAATTCCAAAAATAACCCTTTTATTTTGAAGCTCCACAACTACGCATATCATCTTATTAAAGAAGAAAATAGATTCTGAAGCCTCAAAAATAAATAAATTCCAAAAACAACCGTTTTATTTTGAAGCTCCACAACTACGCATATCATCTTATTAAAGAAGAAAATAAATTCTGAAGCCCCAAAAATAAGTAAATTCCAAAAACAACCGTTTTATTTTGAAGCTCCACAACTACGCATATCATCTTATTAAAGAAGAA
Source organism: Hylaeus volcanicus (assembly GCF_026283585.1). Taxonomy (NCBI): domain Eukaryota; kingdom Metazoa; phylum Arthropoda; class Insecta; order Hymenoptera; family Colletidae; genus Hylaeus; species Hylaeus volcanicus. Next base: position 1,569,053 of record NC_071981.1, on the reverse strand, counting down.
AATAAATTCTGAAGCCCCAAAAATAAGTAAATTCCAAAAACAACCGTTTTATTTTGAAGCTCCACGACTACGCATACTATCTTATTAAAAAGAAATAATTCTAAAGTCAAAATAATTCAAAAGACGTGGACAAAAGGTGATATAAGTTTCTGCGGAGTGAGTGCAATTACCTGGTCGCTTCTGGGTGCTCTTTATCGGATCACTTTCTTCGTAGGAGCATCGCGGAGCGACCTTTACAGAGGTCGGCTCAGACTACGCTCGAGTTTCACCGGCACACTCATTTCGTTCGCCGCTGGCTCACCGTTACTTAGGCTCGTTTATACCAGGATCGCTTCGCGCGCTTCCTTCTTCCTGCGGCGCAACGACACGATGCGCCCTGAGAAACCCACGCTCTCGACCTTACGTTTCGTGCATCGCTACGTGAATTGCCTGGTATACAGAAACACAAGTGACTCTGGTTAATCGACAAGAGATTCGCTAAGTTAATTGGAACGTCTGTCAGAGGTAGAGGAACGTAATTGGGGAGTTGTAGGTGGACTCTTGGATCTTGTAGAGGATCTTGTTCAAAACTTCGGCTAGTGTGCCGTTGTGAAAGCACAACAGGAAGCTGTAACTCCTCTGAACATGATTGTCGAAGTTCCATATTAGCGAACGAAATAATTACCGTAGGAATTTATCAGAGATTTGCAAATATAAATTGAAAAATCTTTTAGTGGTTTCTATGTCGAGGAATTTATTTTTTTGGGATATTTATATTTATAGAAATAATATAGAATAAATATAAAAATATAAATCACATCATAAGAATGTAAATTTAAAAATAAACAAAGGAATCAGCGAATCGAAATTTCGATAACTGAAAGTGTCACGTTTGGATTTACATTCATCTAGGTATATTTTAATTAATAGACAACATCAGCAGTACAGTTTGATTGTTTAATCCGGACTCGTCCTGTATAATACTCGAAAGCATCTTGTATAACTGTTTCCCTCAGCAGCGAAAATTCGAAAGAGGATTACGACGGTCCCGTTATTAAGCTGCGTAATTGGTAATTAATTACGTAGGCGTTCGGTGATAATTATGGTTTCGCAATCGGTTTACGTAAAGAAATTTAAAAAAAAAAGAGAATAAACGAACGATCAAGTCGCATGGGAAGAGGTAAAAGCGAAGCGACGCGAGGAGGACAGCGAAGAAAGCATTTTAATGGACGTTACGCGGTGCCAAATAAGCATTTTGAGCCGGAAAGGAAAGCGGCGAGATTAAAACCGTGCCAAGCTGATTAGAAGTAAGCGTAAGGACGCGACGTACTCTCGCGAGTGTTTAACACCTTGCAAAAAACAAGATGGGGGGGCTGGTTTTCTCGAATTCGAGAAGTGTAAAAAGCGTGGAATTAACGGCGACCGTGCAATCGACGTTTAAATGTCAAAACACACGCGACTGGCTCGTGACACGATTCGCGGATATGCTGAGATTCGTTAAGGTGTTGAAAAAATGAAAATAGTTGATAAAGGAAAGTAAGGGAACAATGTTGATCACTTTTTGAAGGAGAATTTTATACTGTATTTTGTAAGAATATTTTCATTTTCATTCTGTTTCCAGTAAATATTTATTTTAAAAGTGAAGTGAAGGAACAGTGTTGGTCACTTTTGGAAGGAGAACTTGTCTTATATTTTATTTTGTGAAAATATTTTTATTTTGATTTTGTTTCCAATCGTGAAACATTTATTTTAATAAAGAAACACTGTGTAAGAATATTTTTATTTCGATGCTATTTGCAATGAATATTTATTTTAAAACTGAAGTAGCCAGAAGAGAATGGGAACGTTCGGTGAATGTGTTCATATATTGTGAAATAATAAGTGTTCCAATAAAGTTTAAAAGGAAAGCGATGGTATTATCGCGGAAGATGAGAAATTCCCCTCGTGCATCGAGTTTATCGAAAGTTTCGATTGAACACTTTAGAGAAACTAAACTCGATCTCGGACCATGGATTGTTTTAGAATGCGGATGACCGATCGCTGTTACGTTGCCCGAGCGGAATGCTCAATCATTAAGCAAATATTGATATATTGAGTCAATCTCGCCTCTAACGCAACTGGAATAGCTTTAGCATTAAATTAACATGGTGGAAATCTGTCTTTGCGAAGAAGTACAAACGTCTTCGTTGACATTTTCTAGAGTTGCCTATTAACTTGGACGAGGGGTCACGTACATTCAAGAAGACTGAAAATAGAAGCTTATTCATTAATACAAGTGGAATATATCTAACGTTTTTATGATTTTGTTATTAACACTAAACCTACCACGACCGTTCAAATGTCAGCTTTTAAATTTTTGTATACAGTTCTTAAATGCTATACACGAATTCTATGCAACTGTTGCATGCATTACTCAATTTAGTTCTTCGTAAAATATTTTTGGATTCATTGAAGAAAATGTCTCTTAGACTAGTCATTTGTCCCATTACGATAAAAATAGTTAGATATGAACGTCGTTAGATTTAGTGATAAAAACAAATCCCTAGAGTCCCTTTTGGAAAACCTTTTACAGGTTCAAGAAGTCTAACAATAATTAATTCTTCATAATTTCATTTATTCCCAGTCCTCTTAATTCTCAATTAAAATTGAATTTCAATTCCTCTAAAAACCTCCAATTTCCATTCCAACGGACTCCTTAATATTCCTTAATATTCTCCTTAAAATGATGTAAGATTCCTTCTCAGTCCTCAGATTTATTCCCAGTCCTCATGATTCTCAATTAAAATTGAATTTCAATTCCTC
>NC_071981.1:1556329-1566262 GCF_026283585.1 Hylaeus volcanicus | reverse complement strand
AAAGGACTCCTTAACATTCCTTAATATTCTCCTTAAAATGGTGTAAGTGTCCTTCTTAGTAACTCTTCCTACCTTTTCTAACTGGCCAGCCTCTTCGACATCCACTTCAGGCGAATTCGAAGAAATCCCCAATCGAGGATCGCGCTTGCGTAACGTGGGAGCTTTGAAGTAGGATTTGCTCAGCAATAAATGGAGGAAGATTCTAGGCGAAGAAAGTGAGATCGTAACCGTAGTCGAAACGAAGGATAACAAAAATGAAGAAAAAAAAGAACCATTGCTGAAGAAGAAATCGTCGAGATCGCTCGGAGCGATGCTCTTACACGTGTACGCGGCTACGTGAAGGGTGCTCGAAAAAATAAATAGGCTCGCCCGGTATAAACCAACCGGAAGCGTTTCTCCAGTTTTCACATACCGCGGTGATAATTACGTACATGGGAAGATGTTCATGACGCTCTTCTAGGACTTCTGGCCGTAATATTACCGGTCTTCGTCGAGGTGTGCGAATAGTGGTAGTGCAACTTCTTCTTTTTTTTTTTGTTGTACTCCTTGGCTCTTGGGTCCGTTCATTATACCGTGTTTGATGCTAACACTTGATGACTGGTTATTTCAGGCGCAAACTATCTCGCGCTCACGGCTATGTGTCCACAATTGAATGCAAATTGTAACGACTGCGCTGACAGCCGTATTTTGTTGTCGAGGAACGAACTCATGACTTAAATAATATCGTCGATGTATATTATACTTCGTATGTAAAATAGAAAACTAAATTTATTTTGTTTAGTGTAAATTACTGAATCAATTTCGCAATTTTGTTTATTAATTTTTGGATTGGCTGAAATTTTTGTATATTATAGTACCCTACTAAATACCTTTTTGTGAATTTTTGCAGATTTTTGTAATGATCCAAACAAAAGTTATGAATTTTTAAAGATAAAACGTCGTTTTTTCTTCAGATAGCTACAGCTCTGCCAAAAATTGACCAAATTAGACGTTTCTGGTTTCAAAATGTACAATTTTTGAATGAATTTTGCGACAAAAATACAAATCAAAATATTTGGATTCGTCTTCTATACAATTTTTTGATTTTTCAAATTTCGACACTTAATTTTTTTCTTCTTTCCCCCTCAAATAAAGTTTGATTTTTTTCCCCATTTTATGACGCAAGTCATGGGCCGAATTTTTTGTTCATTGTTTCAAAAATTTCAATTTGTCAAATTCAAAATTATGATTCGTTTCACTCATATTAGGAGACTAAAAAATTCATTTTTCAACTGTATTACTTTCGAATAGTAACCCAGGTGTTCTAGTTCCCTTTCTAATTAACGCGTCTACTGTGTCTTTTTGTGAAATTCTTCTGTGAAATTTCTGACGTCTACTTGATACTGACTTTTGGAATCGCTGAATATCTCACCAGTCTGCTCTACCAGTCCACTGACCATGACCAAAGCAGTTTAACCTAGAATCCCTGCTCCAATATTCAACAATTGAAGAAAGTTCGTATTTCTGGTTTCCTCGGTCAGGTTAAACCGTGCATAATGTACAGTTTACGCGAGTCGCGTTGCCGGCGTTATGGAAACCGTCTAACCGGTGTCGAGAAGGGAAGCATCCTCTCTTGCGCAACAGTCCGGCTAAACGCAGACTTGCTCCGTTTCCCGTAAGCAATTTTGCGTAATAGTACGAGCTGATTCAGTTACTTGCACATCGCTAACGAGTACTCGACCGCGTTGCCACAGATCCGCGCCAGTGATACTTCGCGAACTTTGTTGAAGTAAAATCGTACAGTGACGAAATTCGTGTTTGGGAAACGCAGGGAGCAACTACACTCTCGTCTGTGACTATCTGGATACTTCTTCGAAATAAATAGGCATTTAACAAAATTTACTGAAAGGGTTCGGACGAAAATTGCATCGCTGGAAGGACGTAAACATGAATATCTTGTGTTCCAGTGAATGAAATCAATGAACTCACGTGGAAAACTGTCGCATTTCGCGTTATTCTAGAGTTTGAGCATGCTAGTCAATGTTTCGCAAAGGGTTCAGACGAAAATTGCATCTCTGGAAGGACGTAAACACGTTTATCTTGTGTTCCAGTGAATGGAATCGATGAGCACATGAAGAAAACTGTCGTATTTCGTGTTACTTTAGAGTTTGAGTATCCTAGTCAACGTTTTGCAAAGTTTACGAATTATTTACGTTTCTGGTTGTCGCGAGGTTTACGAATTATTTATCTTTCTGTATTCAGCTTGCGTTGTAATAGAGAATATATTTTATCATTACACCTATCATTTAATTTAAACAAATTTCTTGAATAGACATAGAGGGTACGAATATTTATATTTATACATACTGGCTGTATGTTTCCAAGCATTACTTGCAGCAACTGTTCCAAAAAGATAGGTTCGTACCACTTTCATAACGAACAGTCCAAGCAGCCAAATACTTGTGGAGTGTATACAATAGTCTCCGGCTCACAGGGGGGTATATTATTCAGTAGCGTGTCGCAAATATTTGCGTCGCTCAAACATTCTCATTAGCATGGTAATGTCTCCAGTGTCTGGTTTATATTGCCCATCCCGTTTACATAGTTTATGATCTTTTTCCGTGTAAACGGACGAGCCTGTTAATGGTCGCAGACGCGTCACTAACGGTTCCGTAACGAGTAACTGTCACACGTTATCAAACTTCCTCACTGCATCGTGTAAGACTCGTGTTTAACCTGTCACCAATTTGCAACTTTTCCATCACGTCATAAGCCATGTACTTATACAATTAAGGAGTGTGTTGCAATAAAGAAATAGCTTCATTTTTTCAAATTTTCTTCCTTATTGCACCACAAGAAAAAGGAATGTTTTCTACCCTCAAACTCACGAACTTTTCATTCACCCTAACAAAATTAATAAGAAAGTATAGCCAAAAAATAATCGTCCCTAATTTTACAATTTTTATCCGACAGGTGGATTTAATCGATTTGTGCCAACTTGACTATCTATACTAGCCAACTTGTTCCAGTGTTGCATCGCGTAACACGTGGGACGATTCTTAATGCCAAATGCGTTAATCGTAATTCTTTCTCGGGGATATCACCGGGTAGCACCGAATTTTCTCTACCCTCGCACGAAAATATTTTTCCTTTCACCTTTCACTCGGAATTCGCAGCCTTTCACCTCGACGATGATTTCGTTTAGAACGTTGGAACTTTGTGTGTTTTTTTTTCCGCGGGATTCGAAACGCATCCTACGCGAAGCCGCGAACGAGGAAACGCATCGACCTGCAAGTATCGCGAGAATATCAAGCGTGTACGTGGGAGACGCAAATTTTCTACCAGCACCGCGCGACCTCGCTAGAAATCTGCCTCGTAAAGTGTCCGCGACGACGGGATCCTTTCATAGAGGCGACAATTAGGTTCGTTGGTGTGGAAAGACTTTTAGTAAAAATTACAACCTTCCGAGGACATGAATATTTAAACAAACGTGACACGTCGGGAGGTTTATGCACGAAAGTCGAGGAAGGTGAATGTTTAGTTTATGGACCGAATTGTGCCTGAATTTTACGCCGAAACTGTATTTGTTTTTTAACGTCGATACAATTTGTGTATTATTAATTCCCGGAAAAAAGCGCTCTGTTGAATATTTTATATTAATTGTGTACGAAGCTTGCAGAGATTGCAACGAATTTGCATTGAACTTCCATCGAATTTGCATCGTTCTGACGTTTGGAATTGTTGGTCGTTACGTAACCCTAAAAACTTTTGCTTTTGGAATTCCAGATGACACGGATACCTGAACAGTTGAAAGTTTCCTTTCTCTGGACGACATTCGACATTTTTTTAATGCAAATCTCTTTCGAAAAAGATCCGTGAAAGCTTGCAACGTCCGCGAAATCCGTACTAGCCGCGAACCGTTCCTCTTAATTACTTAGGCAAATGAGCAATCAAGCTGCCGCGTAAAATTGTTAATTACTCGGGTGACGCTTTTATCGTATATCTGCGAAGAAAGTTAGAATGAGCTATTCGCTGTTTAACAAAGCAATCTCTTCCCGAAAACGCTGTTGTTACGATATAGGGAAGTAAATACAAACTGTTCTAAAACAAATAAAAATTGAAAGGGGAAATGAAAATAATGTTTTGTGGACCATACGAGGCAATATTTATGGTCAGAAAAATTTATTTGAAATTAAAATGTGTAAGAGTGAACGGAAAAATGGTTTTTAATTGTCGTGGATCATAGCAGACAATATTTATCGTCAGGAGAATTTATTTAAAATTAAAAACTGTAAAAATAAAAGAAGAAGAATTGTTTTTAATTTTTATCGACTATACAAGACAATATTTTTGGCCAGAAAAATTTATTTAAAATTAAAAACTGTAAGAGTAAAGGAAAGAATGGTTTTTAATTTTTGTGGATCATAGAAGACAATATTTATGGCCAGAAAAAATTTATTTAAAATTAAAAACTGTAAGAGTAAAGGAAAGAATGGTTTTTAATTTTTGTGGATCATAGAAGACAATATTTATGGCCAGAAAAAATTTATTTAAAATGAAAAACTGTAATAGTAAAAAAAAAAAGAATGGAAGACGTAGTTTTGTCGGCAATGGTGGAATTCTCTTTGAAAACAGTTTAGAAAATATATATATAACTATACTCACACCGGAACACATATTACAGGAAGTAATATTTAGGATTTAGACGTGATTCGAATAATCGGATGCCCGCAGAGTTTTAAAATTGCCATTCTCCGCGGATGGAACGTGCCGCAGAAGATGCAGTTGAAAAGGATATCGCTGAAGAGTAAATCTGAAGATATTTATGTTTTCCGATCATTCAAAAGCGTGATTTATACTATCCACAGTTTAATAAATCTCACTGGTAATGCACAAAACGTATTATGACTGATGGCAACATTAATCTTGTTTCGCGACAGGCGTTCGCATTATCTTCGTTACCACGAGCATGAAACACGGCTCGAATTGGACGCCATAACTCCGTAAACGAATCGTTTCCTAAACATTACAATACAATCTTGCTCTACCAAATAACGTGAATACTGGTCCAATTATAAATGGATTCAGAAATAGTATAAAACGATACCAATCCATTGAAACTTGTGCCCAAAAGTTTGTCACAATATTCGCAGTTTCGCAATTTTACTGTATTCGTGTTATTCGTTTGTCACTGATTAAAGTTTAGAACAGGTTCTATTTTTTTGTTTGTTTTTCGGATGTTAACGACTCTTACCGTTCGTGAACGAACGCGTCCCATTCAATGTTTACGAAGTACTCATTAGTATTCACCGAACGTTCACCGTTATTCAACACTAATTCAACGAGAAATGCGACATGTGCAGTGAGGTTTATTGCGTCTATCGCGCCGTTCTCGTACAAACGCGTTACGTGATTTACTGCCTCGCGATTAGACCTCGGGCTTCTCACGGTTAGCAGGCGAAAATTTCGTAGCCGATTTTTCATACTTAATCGCAGCCAGCGGAGCAATAAATCGGTCTTTCAATAAGCAATAATTATCATCCTTCCCATTCACAATTATCGACACTTTTGAAATTACTCCGGCGCCGATTGCGTAAGTTTCCGCGAACCTCGCGCGTTTCGACTCTCTCGACAGCGAATTAAATGAACTTTTCGTCGATATAAAAGGCTGTCTGTATTTTATTCATTTTTTTCTTATTTTGTATATCGTTTAAATCGATTTTATATTTGTACTGAAACATTCATTTTCATGTTGAAATTAATCAAAGTGAGTAACCATTTCTTTGTATTTAAATTTGTGAAATGTTTATTAAATATACTAAATGTGTATCGTACAACTATTGCATATAAAAATATTTTGTGAAACTAGTCAAAGTGACTAACTATCAATTTTTATTTAAATTTGTGAAATGCATATTAAATATACTAAATGTAAATCATAGAACTATTGCATATAAAAATATTTTGTTAAGTATAATATTTTGTGAAACTAGTCAAAGTGACTAACCATCAATTTTTATTTAAGTTTGTGTATTAAATATACTAAATGTAAATCGTACAAAAATGTTATGTGAATATAAAATATACATAAATGTTTATCGTAGAACTATTCATTAAATATTCATGTACATCGCACATTAAAACATTTTGCACTGTACATATAAAAAACACTTGATTGTACATCATCTAAAAATTGCACATTGAAGTATTCTGTAGAAACTGATGACAAGACTCTTCATCAAAGAACTAAAAAAAATTAATTTCCTAGTTGAAGCATTAATAGAAATAAATCTGAATATACCTCGCGAATTTACCAAGGTTACAAAATTAAACGCTACGGCAATTGCTAAATTACCTAATTTTCAATTCCCTCGAACCAAAATTTTAAAAAGATTCACAAAATTCATAGTGAACGTCTGACACTAAAAGTGTTAATATTGTATTTCATAGGTCGCCGAGCCTCGTATAATGCAGAAGCGACATCGTTTAAGTGTCTTCCTCGAAACGAGGGACGCGAGCAATCAAAAGGTCGATAATTACAGGTGATTATGCGTGGAGATCGTGATCGATCACCGTATCGCGGGTAAGCGTAGATTGCCCTCGGATAGCTGGCTACCGCCTCTGAAAGAACCAACGATGACCCGGGTCGCTCTCACGCGTTTGTCTCAGTTGTTCACTTCCGCTAGTGAAAGGTGCATGCACACTCACCTCTACGGTAAAATGCGCTTACGTGCATCTACGTGCATCCCGGCGTGTGCATCAGCCTAGTCAAGTACGCCTCCTCCGTCAGTAACCGGCGATGTTTGCCTGGAAAGGCAGGCTTGGATCGACGCATCACTCTGATTGAAATTCTAACGGGTGAACCGCGGGAAACTGGCAGATTTCTCCAGAGACGTTCACCTGGTCAACTCTGCGCGGAATTTCGATTTCGTTTCCCGCTTCTAACGCGTGAATCAGGTTGGAAGGAGGAATTGTTTTGTGGTTATTTAAGCGTACGTTCGTTCATCGATACATTATTTATTTGACGATGGTTACTTTACGTGGATGAATAAAAAATATATTATTTGATATGTTTGAGCTTCTCTGAATAGAAATTAAATTTTAACTAAATTTGTAGCATTCTCTGTGCGAAGAAGAATTTTTGAATTTTTCTTGGGATTCGAGATATATCGATCACGAGGAATCTGTCGATTGGTAGCGTAATGGTTTGCAAAATATATTATTCGATATGCTTGAGCTCCTCCGAATAGAAATTAAATTTTTAGCATTCTCTGTGCGAGGAAGAATTCTTGCACTTTCCTTGCGATTCGAGATACATCGATCACGAGGATCTATCGATCGGTTGCGCAATGTTTTGCACGCTCCCTGTCACCTTCCCTAGGCGTACCGTGAAAACGCTCGAACACGTAATAACGATCGATTTTAAGGAGAAAAAGAGAAACGCGGAAAGATGAGCGGGCCGAGGCGATCGTTCAAGAAAGCGTTGCTTCGCGACTCGTCTTATCGCGTGAGAACACGTTTGCTGGACCTCCACGTTGACTTGTACCTCGATAATAACGTGTACTTGACATTTCGACGCGTGGATTACGCAATACCCGGTTTTTACGCCTCTCGACCCTGATCGTTCAGCCGCAACAACATTTCGTGCAAAAGTTCGACGGCGCTAGATCCTTCGCTGATCGGTATGCAATTCGCTGGATCTCGCCTGGAGAATAATGATCATTTTTGAAAAAGGGAACGCTCGTGACACTTTTCCTGGACAGAAAACGAAATCGGGAAGGAACTCGCGCAGTTCTGTCACGCTCGGTTTTGTAATTCTAATTCAGCATTTCTAAACGATTTTACTATTTCGACCGATTCTGGGCTGCCAAGTAAAACGACCTGCTTATGGTAACTGGAATCGGTTGTATCATCGTTGGCTCAGAGCCAGCCGATTTTTTAATCACCTGTAAACTATCTACGGATTTGTTACTCCAAGCGAGACATCGATAAATTAATGTTTACGAACTACAGGTTTTTTCAAATTTGATTAATTGACTTAATTTTTTGAAGTCGTTAAAATTAATTTATATGCGAGTGTTGTATATCATTTTGTAGCTTTTGAAGAGCTTTTTCATATTTGTTGACTGTATCTTGAAATAGTTTATTCAAGTGCTTCTCGGAACTCTGTGTTATCAGATAAAATCACGATTGACGTAAAAGGGCTCGAATAGCAAAATTTTCCATGACTTTACTAAAACGAAAAATAATTAAACGATCAATAAATTAATGTAGCTGATAATTACATATGAAAGAGCTTTTTAGAAGCTACAAAATGATATATAACACTCGCATATAAATTAATTTTAATAACCTGAAAAAATTGCACAAACTAAAACAATGTAAAAAAAACTCATGAATTTTTGGTTTACGCTAATATTAATATAATTTTTGTAACACATGTACAGTAAAATAACGAATCGGTGATAAATTAACAAAAATGGAAAACTCTGTTTTTTTATTTTATGTTTACTGGAGAATCGAGTGTCAGTTCCGTTTATCTTTCTTTACACTTAAACAATTACTTCTAGTCGCATCATTAAGTTCGATGTTGCTCTCTGCTACTGTTATCAAAGTAATCTCGCTAAAATCTCCGACAGTGTTTGAGTTTCCATTCGCGTATCGTGATTTTATCTGATAACAAAGAGTTCCGAGAAGCACTCGACTAAACTATTTCAACATACAGTAATTACCTGTTCCACACCGACAAAGAAACACGACACGAGAGTTATTACAGCGGCGACGTTACTTGGCGCCACTTATAAGCGATGTAGACATTACCGCGACAATGAACCAACGATGGACTCCTCGTAATGTCCGTCGTGTGTTATTCCAGTGTTTCCCGACAGGAGCACAATAGAAATTCCCTCTTGACAGAGTTATATTGTCTAGGATGACAGTTACCTCTAGTTGTTGATTTATTTTTAGCTGGACTTATTCTTGAATCGCTTAAAGGACTTAGTAAATTTCTCGGTGCGTGGAAAATTCAATTATATTAACTGTAAACATTGAACAGTATGAATCTCTTGTTCATTATATCATGTTAAGCAGTAACAGCACTTTAGAAAGAGACCTAACTTTGATAATTAATTTTGAGAGTATCGGAAAAGGAATAGGATTTATTTTTATAGAGTTTATTTAACACATATTGAAGTGTGAAGAAAAATTGTTGTATTGTACCTAAAATTATAATACAAACATTTTTGTTCATAATTCAATATGTGCCAAATAAACCCTGTAAAAAGAAATCCTGTTCCTTTTGCGATACTCTCAAAATTAATTATCAAAGTTGAGCCTTTTTTCAGTCTCTAGAGTACAATCTGTACAATCATTACTTTCCATGAATAATAATACTAGTAATAGAATAATGGAAATAATACTAAACGTCCGTTCGCATTGCGCATAGGAAATTTTATATAGAATATTTTTCAGTTGCATATTCAAATGCACATAAAAATAGATACACCAACGTACACATATGTCTCGATTATTATTATCAGTTAGAAGCCACAATAAATGCATGTTTAAAAGTAGTTATGTATACATTAGTTACACATTCTATATAATATAATGTATAATACATATGTACATAAATATGTACACATATGTAAAAGTATAATATACAACTATAATTTGACATATTTATACGTATTTATACATATACATTTGTCTGCGAGTGGAGACAAATGTATACATATATATACATTATATTTATTTATACATAAATACATATTTATACATATTTATACATTATATATAAACATAATATAAAATGATATATCTGTACAGATACACAATTTTCTTTAAATTATATATATATAATTTAAAGACAATTGTCATCTCATATGTCATATCATATATATATATATATATATATATAATTTAAAGAAAATTGTGTATCTGTACAGATATATC
>NC_071981.1:1543656-1555929 GCF_026283585.1 Hylaeus volcanicus | reverse complement strand
GATATATCTGTACAGATACACAATTTTCTTTAAATTATATATATATAATTTAAAGACAATTGTCATCTCATATGTCATATCATATATATATATATATATATATATAATTTAAAGAAAATTGTGTATCTGTACAGATATATCATTTTATATTATGTTTATATATAATGTATAAATATGTATAAATATTTATAGTTGTATATTATACTATACTACATTATATATATATATATATATAAATATATATTATATATATTATCATTTGGTTGTTCGCATAATTCCATTTTCGTTTCCATTCTTCTACACACAGCTTCTACACACACGCGTTAATAACTTCCATAAAAGAAATTGTCAAGACGCCCCTCGTCATTTTTTCGCGCCACGCACTCTCGTCACGTCACGCCAGCGTGTCGCGCGTCACACCTGTCGTAAAGCACAGCAATTACCAACGCCCGATAGTTCAGCAACCCCGAGCTGACGCAACGAGAATCATCGGACGCATTCATCGGAGACAACTGTTGAGCGATTCCCTTGGATTCTCCTCTCTGTTTCCTCTATTCGAATCAACTAAACCAACGGTTGATTCTCCTGGACTCTCCGCTTCGAATACAGGAAATCAAAGCGTCCAACAGAGTCGCTCAACAGTCGCGCACCTGTTGTCTCCGGTGAACACACGTTTCCCGACACGTGTCGCGTTGGTTATCGTCGCTTGCATTTGGAGATGTTCGGCAGCGGTTTGTTCTTGCAGTTCTTCTGCCATCCAGGCCAGGACTTGAATCCCTCGCGTTCCATGATCATCCTGGCGCAGACGATGTCGTCCTGGATGTCGTCGTTGGCGAAGTCCTCGCAGCGTTTGTTGCAGAGCCCACCGGAGTGTCCTCTGGAGCACCACTTCAAGCTGTTGATCTGGAAGACGCCGAAGCTGTAGCTGGATGCTGTCTTCGGACCTGTGACCAGCTGGGTGTTCATCCCGCTCTCGCTCTGCATCAAGCAGACCCAAGTGCTTATGTAGGTCCTGGAGACTCCGGCTCGCTGGAGCTCGTGCACCGCCTCGCACTCGCTCAGGATTCTCGCGTCCACCTGGTCCATCGCCAGGACCACCAGCGCCGACAGCAGCAGCCACGACCTCATCTTTGTCTCCACTCGCAGCTCGGTGATTACGCCAGCGCCAGCAGTTAGGTTAGTGCTCGATACGCAACGCAATCGCGGCGAGTATTCGCGACGAAATGTGGCGCTCTTTGCTATCCAGCTGTGCCACCGCTGGCGAACGTCGCGCGATAACCTTGAGCTTGTGCGACATATTATCATTTCCTAAGCGCAGTCTGCGGGGAAACGAGCCAGGCTACTGGCGCGTGTTTTTTTTCCTTTTTTTGTTGACGGTTTCCACTCTGCGTTTACCTTTTATCGCGTTTATAGACGATGAGTTTGAAACTTCGTGCGGGAGCGGGTTCGGTGACGGGAGGTGTCGCTTTTGAAGTTTTAATAGGTTGTTGGGCTTGGTTTGGAGTTGCATGGGTGTGGGTGTAGTGATAGATTAGAAGAAGGAGAATTTATGTTAGGGAAATATGGTTTCCTTGGTGAAAATATTTAGGGAATTATTATTACATGGGGAATACTAAATACTATTGTCAATAATGTTATTATAAGTCTCTCCTTTTATATTGCTACAGTGAATTTTTGAAAATTCAATGATAATTCTTCAGAACCATCTATGTATATTGAATCAATTATTTTTATTGTGAAAGATTTGGAGAAGTAGAATTCACATTAGGGAAATATGGTTTCCTTGGTGAAAATAGTTGAGGAATTATAATAACAGTATCTCTACCTTATCTAATAATCAGTCGCTCCTTTTAAATTTTTAACATAAATTTTCAAAAATTCAATGCTAATTCTCCAGACCCATATATACTAAATCAATTATTTTTATAATGAACGATTAGGAAAATTAGAATTGACATTAGGAAAATATGGTTTCCTTGGTGAAAATAGTTGAGGAATTATAATAACATTATCTCTACCTTATCTAATAATAAGTTGCTTCTTTTAAATTTTCAAAGTGAATTTTCAAAAATTCAATGACAATTCTGCAGACCCTAAAGAATCTGTAGACCTGCAGATACTAAATCAATTATTTTTAGAGTAAAAGATTAAAAGAATTAGAATTGACATTAGGAAAATATGGTTTCCTTGGTGAAAATAGTTGAGGAATAATAATAACATTATCTCTACCTTATCTAATAATAAGTTGCTTCTTTTAAATTTTCAAAGTGAATTTTCAAAAATTCAATGATAATTCTTCGGAACCATCTATATGGAATAAATTATTTTTGATGTATGACATGAATATTATCATGACTCGGGTCACTTTCATAATCGCCATCCTACGAACAAATGAATATTCATTGTTCAACCTCTGCTATGCAGAGTAACCAAAAGTCAAAAGAACAATGGATATTTCTTGAATAATTAATTAAGGCGTGTGCCAATCGCGGGACGTTTGCCATAGGTTCGTTACACCGATTCAATTCGATCGACTAGTAATCATAGTCGAGAAATATCGACTCGAAGTGGCCAGTAAATCCCATGAATATTTAAATATTATAATCATGTAATCCATTCGTCAGATCACCGACCGCCATGGGCGTATCCTGTCCATGAACAGAGAGAGGCATACAATAAACAAAAGAACAAAGAAAGGAACACCATTTATTTAAAAAGAAATTAATTGTGAAAGAAATTCGCAGTTCGTGTATTTTCTCTTTTGTACCGCCTTACATCGTCGAGTGTTCTTTTTTTCTATCTGTTATTGTTTTGAAACAGTTATATCTGCGAGTAGAGGACATTACGTTGCAGATAACTCGTTACATAATTCCACTTGATACAGATGCCGTCTAACTGATAATGTTGTAGTATACAATTTCCCTGGAAGTTGGCTGACAACGGTATTTGCATTTACTAGAATCTCTACTTCTAAGTAACAGCGTGATAAAAAATTCCTAACAGACACCTGACGTTAAGAGACACCTGCTGAATTTATGGGAGGAACCGATAATTGGTACCACGAATCAGTCTCCTAAATATTCGTACCATCTGTGTTTATTACAAGAATCAGTCTCAATGAAATGATAGGTTTGAAGTTCCTAATTAAATGTTTCGTTATAAACATGTACATGAATAAATAGTACACATATTTTTATAATTAAAAATTTATTTGGAAACATCAAACCTATCATTTCATTTGGATTTTTTTCAATTGACATAGAGGGAACGAATATTTATGGGGCTGAATATATTTCCACTAAAAGAATGAGGCATTATTAATAATAAAGTGTAGGACACGTGCAGACATATTTTTTATCGTATGGCAAATTTTATTCTGTAAAGTATATTCCCGCCAAAACAATGAGGCATTATTAAAAATCCAGTGTATACATATTTCTTATCTTGTGGCAAATTTAATTCTGTAAAATATATTTCTACCCAAAAAATAAAGAATTATTAAAAATCCAGTATAGAAGACGTACAGACATATTTCTCATCTTATGGCAAATTTAATTCTGTAAAATATATTCCCACCAAAACAATGAAGCATTATTAAAAATCCAGTATAAAACAGACATATTTCTCATCTTATGGCAAATTTACTTCAATAAAATATATTTCTACAAAGAAACAACGCATCAATAAACATCAATTATAAAACAGAGAAAAGCAAGCTAACTACAAATAGATCGACGATGCAACGAAATACTCTGGCATAGAAATATTCTGTGGGAATGCATCAATCTTCAGTCAAAAAATCCTCTTAACGTAAAAAATCCTCTCGGAATATTGTGGACTATCCCTGAATAGTACTTATAGTGTCAACCAAGCTGATACAACAATACAAAAACGTTTCGAATACTCCTCGTCACTTTTTCGTGCAGTTCCCGATATTAGGAAGGGGTTTGCTCTTGCACCTCTTCAGCCATCCGCCCCACGCCTTGAACCCCTCCTGATCGTAGATGATCTTCGCGCACGCGATGTCGTCCTGGATGTCGTCGTTGGTGAAGTCCTCGCAGCGCTTGTTGCAGAGTCCTCCGCGTCGTCCTCTGGTGCACCATTTGGAGCTGTTGATCTGGAGGATGCCGTAGCTGAAGCTGGAGGCTGTCTTCGGGCCAGTGACCAGCTGGGTGTTCAACCCACTCTCGCTCTGCATCAAGCACACCCAGTTGCTGATGAGGCTCCTCGAGATCCGAGCTCGTTGAAGCTCGCGAACGGCGTCGCACTCTGACAGAATCTTTGCGTCCACGTGGACGTCCATCGCGAGGATCAGGACAGCCAGCAGGCACACTCTCACGCTTGATTTTCCCATCGATGAGCTTTATGAAGTTGGTCGTTGAAGAACTGGAAGTTGAAGACGTTCGAAGCTAATCGACGCAACCGCGACGAGGACTCTCGCCTAAGTGCGACGCTATTCACTGTCCGGCTGGTGCCGTCTGCTGCGCTTATGACGAACGACGGGAGCCTTGATCTTGGGCGATAAATTATCATTTCCTACGCGTTGGCGTGGCCAGTTGCGAGCTTCACGCTTATTGTTAGCCGGTTTTTCCTGTTAGGTTCCTTTCAGTTACGAGATTCCTTTGTTTTGTGGGTATTTTGCGGTGTATGGTATTGGGCGGGTGAAACAACTGTTTGAATGTTATGGGTGTCAACATGTTGGGGAATTAAATTGAAGGCTGTCCACTTGTATATTTTGTATAACGTTTTAATCGTTCTGAAATTCATACTGAAGCGTTCATATTGATATTGCAACTAGTCAAAATGACTTACCATCAATTTATAAATATAATATAAATATAATATAAAATTTATATTTAAATATTTAAAATACAATGGTATCGTGTATTTAATACACTGTAATAGTGCAGTGATACTGAATGGATGAGTGTACTTCCCGAACTGAATATGTTGTGTAGAATTTTTATATGTGACGAATCAGTGAAAATGAAACTATTGATCGGTCTCGTGAGAAGATAATTGCGAAGCGAGAGGCCTCGTTAAACTGACTCACAATCGGTAAGGTTGTTGCTCCTGCTTGGAATTCTTTTAGGGTAATAAGGCATACGATGTGTATACTTAGAATAAGTGGTTCCCTGCATACAATAATTACCCTAAAACTTAATTAACTTGTTAACCAAATAGGAGAAAAACTCGACTGTGGCGTGAGTAAAAAATAGAGGTACTAAACTATCATGCATGGGTATTCAAGAATTCCTTATTTCGAGTGTTTAATACGTGATGGGCGATGGAGAACGTTACGCGACACTGTGCACGTTCACTTTCTACACTAATTACTATGTAATATTTACAATTATGTACATTTGTGTGCAGACATTGCATAAATGCAATTGGTTGACGTACATTCTAGAGCAGGGGTTCTCAACGGGCACGATGTGGCCCAGCAGTAGGTCACGTTACATTTTTTGGGGACCACAAGCGAAAGACGAACAGAAATTTTATACTTTCGTACTATTTTATTTTAATTTACTGCATGTGTCATATTAACACGCTGAACGCCACGTAAAGTGTAGGGATTTTCACTGAGAAATTAAAAAATTAATTCTGAAGATCAGGTGTTAAAGAAATCAAGTCTGGATAGAATTCGTAAATTTTGACCAGGGTGCGAAAGTAATACTTTATCAAATTTTATAGAACAAAATTTTAACTACATAAATATTTTTATAATAATGCCTGGCACTGGAAGTGTTAAGGTATTTATTGCATATCATTAATAAGTTATTTAGTGACCAACAACAATCACAAAATGTGAGGATTATAAACCAAAGAAAAGTCAGAACGAAACATTGACTGAGAAACTCTGATCTAGAGGACACCTCTGAATTGCTATTATTGTGTAACAGGCTATTATTACCAGCGACTTTGCCCGCCTTGGTTTTTTTAAGGAATTTCATTATTGAAATCAAAAGTAGACGGAGGCAACGTACTTATAAGAGCAAAGAAAAAGATCGTTGAATAAAGGAAGAGGAATGAATAAGGAAACCAGAACGAAAAAAGAAAACTTACCCATAGTATTTTTCCTTCGCCATTTATTGCAGACGATGCTCGTCGAGCCAGACCGATCGCGAATTTTTGTAAAAGGAAATCGCCGGTTCGCGATGGGAAGCGAACGATGTCGAGGAAAGATTCGGTAGATATCAGTTAATTCCAATCGTCCATTAATTGGCAAGTTTCGACACGATCCATAAAGGGACCTTCAGCGGAACCTTATAAGTTGAAATGTACTTTCTAACTGCAAAAAATGCAGAAGGCATCGTGAATGTTTGCTACTAGAGACGAGGTCGAATTGAGTTATGAGAGAACTAGATAAACACTGCTGAGAGTCCAGGACTAGTCCGAGAATTTCTAAAGAACACTTGAAATATTATAAAAATATTTTGAGCAGAGAAAATAACTTCATATTTATTGGGCTGGTATATAAGGAAATATTTAAGGAAAAAATTTCAATTTCGCGGGAGTTTCTTCCAAGTGTTATAAGTAACAACTCTGCAAAGTTTCAAATCATTTCACCAATTTTTACCAGAGTTATAAAAAGAAAATCGAAAAAATTCCATGCACCATTTAAAACTTTCCAAGGTTTGGAGATGTTATAACTAAAATTAAGAGCTTAGGTATTTAGGGGGTGTGTAACGTATAAAAATTTGAATTTTGTATTCTTTGTTCCAATTATTACAAGTAACAACTCTGCAAAGTTTCAAATCATTTCATCAATTTTTACCAGAGTTATGAAAAGAAAATCGAAAAAATTCCATGCACCATTTAAAACTTTCAATGGCTTCTCGTGTTAATGTTAAAATTAAGAGATTAAATATTAAGAGGATAGATTTCGAAAATTCATCCTATAAAGATCCCCGAAAGATTACGTTTGCAGTGCTTCTTAAATTTTGTTTGTACTTTTATTAAATAAGCAAAACGTCGCGATAAGGTATCTGTAATTCTGTCGCATGATTCGAATGAGTTAATTATCGAGGGGAACCGTTGTCTGTAGGTGTAGCAATTGACGCAACGCGATTATTCAATAGAGAAATTTTATTCGGTATCCGATGAAATGTCGAAGCATCTTAGCGAGCGATCGAAATGCGAATTGCATAAACGATTATGCAAGCCGTTTGGGACTCGCCACATTTTCACAAGTGAACGCGCGTAGGTACAAATACGATAAAATAGGCAGTACGTAAAATTCACAAATAAAGATCTATACAAAGGCACGATAATATCACATGTACTTACACAACTGGTTCGATATAACCTTCTTAGGAGTATTGGCATCTTAAATCGACTTAAGTTACGCATCCACGCGTTCTTCCTATCGCGCGAAATTTTCCGTAACCTTTAAGCAGATTTTACGCGTCCCCAAAAATCGGAGACGTTGAGATAAACACGAAGTGTACGATGTATAATTCACCATAGAATGCATTATTCATTTATAAAAGGAGATAGTAGTAGGTGTACCTTTCGACGCGTAACGAAATGTATTTGGCGCTGGTATTTCTACATTAGTAGCAATCAGAAAGCAATACATCACATTCATAGCGCAAATAATGGTAATCTTTCGATACACAGGGTGCCAATAGCGAAAATATTTATCTAGACAGAAAATTGAAATTACTATTGTAAATAAAATAAAATAAAAATGTAAGAAATAGACTAAAATTTTGTTCATCACCAGCAATGAATTATTTTCTATTAATTGCTGGTTGAATGAAAATTGAAATTACTATTGTAAATAAAATAAAATAGAGATATAAGAAATAGACTAAAATTTTGTTCATCATCAACAATGAATTATTTTCTATTAATTGCTGGTTGAATGAAAATTGAAATTACTATTATGAATAAAATAAAATATAAACAGAAGAAATAGAATAAAATTTGGTGTATCTCACATTTTCCATTGTAAAGCACCCTGTGAATCGATAATAATATTCTTACAAAGGTAGCACAAACGTCGCTTACACGATTCGGGAACTTGTTATCCGTTCAATTAAATATGTTTCCGTTAGTCGTTAAATTAAATCTCAGGTTCTGTTTTATCCATACAGGAAATTGGTATTACGGTATTAAATTCATACGGAAATGGCTTTGGTGAATTCGCATGGATCTGTTAAATATCCGACACTTTCGCGTAAAAACGAGCCACGATCACACCGTGTATTTACACAAAATGTTCTAACTGAAAGACGTTCTTGGAGACGCACTTTCTACCTTAACACGTCGACTGCAGCTGTGTTTTTCGGACGAATGAGTTTTCGCACCCGCTACGAGACGATTTGTTTCTCTGTGAATAAATACTCGGCTTACAGTTTATTTTTTCAATTCTCAGTTCACGAATAAATATTCACTTTTCAATTCATTTCTTTCATTTCCAATTTCTGAATGAATTCTCAACTTTCAATTGTCAATTGTTTATCTCTCATGATAAATTCATCTCATCGTGCTTTTTTTTTAATAAAAATTACTTGATACCTTAGAGAACTTCAAAAAATGTCTTGCAAAGCTCTTGGACATATCATTTTGAGTATTACTTGGTCAAATTTAAAATAAAAATAGAATTTCTTACAAAGAAGATAAAAAGAACATTTTCATGTAAAATTTAATACTCTTAAAGACTAATTAAGACATATTAAATAACGTTTAGAAATAACCAATATATATAGAAAAATACAATTATTACAAATCTACAAGAGGTAACATTATACCTCTTTCATTAATTCATACTCCTTTATACAATTACAACTAAATTCATATTTTGCTAATTAATAGAAAAAATCTAAAAAATAAAAGATCACTGACTAGGATTGTAAGTGACAATTATGGGACGTACACAATTTTCTAAAGTTCTCTAAAACTGTTCTTAGTTATAGTTGATACTAAACGTGGCTTTTAGTTAGTATCAAATATACAGGGTGATTCTATAGTCTGGACACATAGAGAATAAGAATATGATACCAGATATGATACTTCTAATATTTACTGACGGTCCAGACTTTATGTACCCACTTGCATATCAAATAATTTAAAAAATATCAACTATTCCAATGTCCATTGATGTTTATTCACCTAACTGATGTTTATTCACCATTCAACATTTATTATTCCTCATTTACTCGTAGCTAGGGTCCAGTGACACGTCGCTAACAAGTCAACACGTTGTCACTGGAACGAAGTCACGCGTTTAAAAAAAATCATCGTGAGCCAAACGAAAACAATCCCTCAACCAGCTGCATTCGTCAAGTTCGCTCTCCTGGCTTTGGCAAATCGCAGGATATTTGGATCCTCGTAGATAATTCTTGCCAGGGTCTCCATTCCCGCGTAAGTGTCAGCCTTGGTCCCCATGCACATGGCGAGTTGGGTGTCGGAGAGGTCCTTGCTGCACTCCACCTCGTGGTAAACGTGAACCAGATCCCTGTCGGCCGCCCTGAAGATCGTCACGTTGGACTTGACCACCTTCTCGAAGAAGTCTACGTCCTCCTTCCCCCATCCTCGAATGGACAGGTCGAAACCACCCACGGTACGATAATCACGTTTGTACAAGGAAACGATACCGAATCCGAACTGTCTCCAATAACCAGAAGTCTCGTCCACGAGGAAGGTGTCGCGTCTCCTCCAGTCTTCGTGAACGATTCGTGGATCGTACTGGCTGAACACCACGGGGAAATAAATCTGTCTACCTAGCAAAGTGTTCGCTCGTATTCTGTAGAGAGCGGATTTCGTGAAGGCGATGTCCACATCGACAAAGAACATCAAATCGTCGTTGTTCAGCTTCGAGACGCCTAGATCGAGGGCCCTGGCTCTGGAGAACGTCCCAGCGATGGGTAAAATATCGATACCCGCGCCGCGGTGCTTGTACTTCAGTTGCTGAATCAGATCTATCGTTTGGTCGTAAGAGCTCTCCGTTTTATGATGGAAGAGAACGACTAGGAGCCTGGTCTTCTCGCCGTTCGTTAAACAGACCTCTTCGTAGTTTTGCAGGAACCGTTGGAAAACCTCGTACCTACCCGCCAAAGGCAGGACGAAGTGGATGGTTTTGTCCGTGACCGGATCCTCCGCTTCGAAGTTGAAATTCAGGTTCAGGAAACCGCCGCTGAATATGTTCTGCAAGGACTTGTCGTTTCGTTGATCGCCTCGCGCCCCATCCTTTTCCACGCCGTTCACCGTTTCCCGTATTTCCAGTCCTGCGGGTAGATAAAAGTTTACGCTGGGTATATTTCATTTTAGTTTATTAGTTACACGTGCGCGCGTTATTGAGAATAAGTTAGCATGGGTGAGTTGTGATACCTTTCCTTGCATATGGATACATTTTGATATTCTGCATTTGAATGTTTCATAAGGATGTACAAATTGTTGAATGAAAAAGAATATTGAAGTTTGTAGAAATGAAGTGGAAGAGGATCAGCTAGGTTTCTAAAACAACTCAGTTTTTAATATATGATTTAACATATTCACAATTTTTAAAATAAATCTTTGCAATTCTTTTCAAATTTAATACTACATATGGATACATTTTGATATTCTGTACTTGAATGTTTCATAAGGATGTACAAATTGTTGAATGAAAAAGAATATTGAAATTTGTAGAAATGAAGTGGAAGAGGTTTAGCTGGGTTTCTGAAACAACTCAGTTTTTAATATATGATTTAACATATTCACAATTTTTAAAATAAATCTTTGCAATTCTTTTCAAATTTAATACTACATATGGATACATTTTGATATTCTGTACTTGATTGTTTCATAAGGATGTACAAATTGTTGAATGAAAAAGAATATTGAAATTTGTAGAAATGAAGTGGAAGAGGATCAGCTAGGTTTCTAAAACAACTCAGTTTTTAATACAGGATTTAACGCTTCCACAATTTTAAAAATAAAAATAAATCTTTGCAGTTCTTTTCAAATTTAATACTTCACAGTATTAAGTTGTATGCTTCGAATATCTAAAATATAAAAGAGCATTAAAGTCTGTAAATACAAAATGGAAGAGGTTGAGCTACTTTTCTATAACAATTCAGTTCTTAATTTATGATTTAAGTGTACATCTCCACCACTTTAAAAATAAATGCTTGTATTTCTTCTCAAATTTAATACTTTAAATCATTAGCTTGTACATCTTGAATATAATAAATTTCATGCAGTACAGCTTAGAAACATAAAAGTATTGCAAATAAAATTGGAAAGAAAAGCTTCAAGTCCTATCCGGAATAATCCACCAAGGCAACGGCTCTGAAGTGTTAAATTATGGGTCCGAAATGGGTTGGTAA
Organism: Hylaeus volcanicus; assembly: GCF_026283585.1. NCBI lineage: Eukaryota > Metazoa > Arthropoda > Insecta > Hymenoptera > Colletidae > Hylaeus > Hylaeus volcanicus. The sequence continues at coordinate 1,544,611 of NC_071981.1, read as the reverse complement.
TAGACGAGGGGGACGTGAAAGACGCGAACAAGGAAAAGCATTTACTCAATCAGCTTCCAAGAGCGTGGAAGATCGTTTAGGAACGTAAAAGGTACCGGTGAAGTGTTGATGGAGATAAACGTGTCTCCTGACGGGCAGCGTAACCTTTCTGCCTCTGTACTTCCGGTACACCAATAGAAGATCCAGTATCGTGTCGGCGCCGTAAGAATCCACTCTCCTGTATCCGTACAGGGCTGACCTTTCCTCGACGACTCTGCCGCGCTGTCGTGAGCAGGCGTTTATGGAGGCCATCACTTCTCTGGTGATGTCCTCCAGACCCTCCCTTATGCCGCTGTGAATCCTTCTCCTGGGATTGGAATCCGCTAAGCTGTACTCCGACCTCGAGAGAAAGTCCCAGGGAATCACCTCGTCGCTGCTCGTGGGCTTGAACGACTGGAGTCCCGCTGGAACACCTGCAAAATTGATTTCAATTTCTGGTTCAGAGAGAAAATGGAGCTATTTTAATCGGCCTCGTTCGTACAATTTGTATAATAGTAACGAGACAAATGCAAGAATGATATACAAGCTCACTGTACAGATCGATTAACCTGTCGCATAAAAATTGCAACGTGACTGACTGATGAAATTTATTATTTTTTGGTTAGTCTTTCTTATTAATTTTATATACCGTTAGATGAAAGCTAGATCTGTATTTAAGCGCCTACGATATTTATTTGAATTTAGATTATAACGGGAATTTTGAGAAACAATGTACATTATTTCGTCGCATTTTGCAAGTTTTTGTTTTGTGGATCGATTTGTCCAATTAACGGTATGTATATGATGAGTTGACAAATTTATAGCAAAGAATTAATGAAAGTATTGAAAGTAATGGGAATAGGACTAACGAAATATTAGATTCCATAAAAAGGAGCAGAAAGGGTGGAAGCTTATACTCAATTTCTTCATTTTGATC
>NC_071981.1:1541193-1543646 GCF_026283585.1 Hylaeus volcanicus | reverse complement strand
AGGAGCAGAAAGGGTGGAAGCTTATACTCAATTTCTTCATTTTGATCTTAAGCTAATCAAAAGTTGTCAACTGCATTGACTATATAAGAAAAGAACACGATTATATCTCGTACGTGTTCCTATATGTCGCAATAAATGAATAAACATTCGCGGTCTACTAATCACTCAGTCCCTCGACGAATTTAAACGTTCGCTGTCTTTGTGCCATAATGGATGTAAAACGGGATCACTTGAGCGCGAATCGTTGCACGCCACTCGTGAATTGTCCGGCGCAAGTGAAGAAGATGGAAATGAGACGAATCATGATCGAAATCCTGATCGCCCAGTCTGATGGGCTGAAACGAATCGTGACCGTGCCACGCATCGGCATCGCCGGGTCCATGCGACGATCAATTCGCACGAACTAATCATCCTAAGTGGACTTCATTAATAACGCACATCCACGGAAACGATTCGAATTCTTACTGCAAGGTCGAGATTAAGCAACTGCGCGCTGAAGCATGCCGCGTTACGATGGAAAAATTAGACGTTTCGAGGAATTTATTATATAGGATTATTGTTAACGAGTTAATTATTTTCTGTTTATAGCTGTGAGGCGAAAGGAAAGATTTTTCTTTTTCTCATTTCTTCCTTTTATTGTTAATTATACTCTGATGATTGAATTTTTAATTTTCTGTTTATAGCTGTGAGACGAAAGGAAAGATATTTCTTTTTATCCTTTCTTCCTTTTATTGTTAATAATACTCTGATGATTGAATTTTTAATTTCTTCTTCACTTTTTCAGTTCAGAGCCAAGTAATTGTAATTACAGTCAGTCCCATAAGTATACATACCCTCTATATTTATTGAAATTTGCTTAATTTAAATGAATGCTTCATGATTCCAAATAAAATTGTAATTGTAAATATATACACATGCGAAGTTCATTCATGTATATATTCATAATTGAAAGTTGATTTGGCAACATGAAACCTATCATTTAGACTTTCTTCGATAGATATAAAGAGTACGAATACTTATGAGACTGGCTGTATATTAATATTTTAGTTTTGTCATCGAAGAGTAGGATTAATCAGATTCTCCTCTAAGTCCAAAAGTGCAAAAAGTCATGAAATCCATCTACGAAGATTTCGATGCTGACGACTCACTCGGAAGATATCTCGGTCCATCAAAGTAACAACTCGAATTAAATGCGATGATTCGGCAATTTGCTTGGAAACATGCACACTGTAACTGTAACGTAATTAAAGTTGCTTCCATCTCGGCTTTCTGCCTTTCAACATTGTGATGAATATTGATTAAGCCACGTTGAAAGACGTACCGGTGTTATTATAGAAGACGAGGAAGAAAAAAAGAAGCCTAAAAGAACAAGCAGAAGGTAATTCCTTTGAAGAACAGGAGAGTATTGTATATTCGAAAGTGTTCATCCGAAATTGAAATTATTTCGAAAAATCGCATTGCAAATATTGCACGAAGCACTCCGATAGACAGATTAGAAATTAGATAAGTGAAAGTCTCTTTAACTTCTCGAGTACCTAATTACGTCACCATACTATAAATAAAAGGGTGAAAGTCAGAGTGATGTAAACCAAATTTTTGTCAACAATAACTCCACTGTACACGTAATATTTATTTTCGAAGTTCTGTCCATGTTTCAAAAAATCAATCAAAAGCTCACCCAGCATCTCCGTGTCGCCGGGATACTCTTTCGAGTGAGAGTTAACAGGAAACAGGGGAACGCCTTCGGCGATCTCGTAATTCTTGAGATCCTCGACGCTTATCCCGAGCTGGCCGGCCATGGCGTAGATGTCTCTGTGAAGATCGAGCCTCTCCTGCTGCAGATCCTGTATCCGTAGGCCCTGGAACGGAAATCGAATCTCTTGCACGACCGTGGCGAATTACAGGTGACGTTAAGCGTCTCGGTGTACCAACCCTCATGTAATTGTGCAGCCTGTACATGTGCGGCGGACTTTTAACAGGATGCAGCGTGATCGCGCGGTGAACCTCTTTTTTCTTCAGGTTTCCGGTGAACGCCTGTGCACCGCTGCTGTTGTGGTACAGAATGGACTGCATCTGCAACAACGAAACCCATCCAATGCCAGCTGCAATTAAGATTAATGGGACAGAAATAGACGGACTGTCATCGCGACGGTTTCGCGTTTAGAAGATCTTCAATAGTCGCCATTATTCGATTTTATCGAAAAGAAAAGAAAAAAGAGAAACCTGGATGTGTGGATACTGTGAATTTTACTAATTTCTTGATAAGATTTTTTTTATTGCTATGGTGACAAATTTTAGCAGTTTAATTAATGATTAATTAATCTTTTATGGAGCAGAAATAGACGGACTATCATAGTGACTGTTTCTTTTTTAAAGGATCTTGAATTGTTGTGATTACAGTCTTTCGATAGGGTGGACCATAAATGTGAAGGCCAAGGAGGGAAAGAAAATTT
>NC_071981.1:1534823-1541183 GCF_026283585.1 Hylaeus volcanicus | reverse complement strand
CAGTCTTTGGATAGGGTGGACCATAAATGTGAAGGCCAAGGAGGGAATGAAAATTTTTGGAGAAACCTTGATGCATGAATTTCACTACTTTCTTGATGAAATTTTTTTATTTCCATGGTGACAAATTTAAGTAATTTAATGAATTAATCTTTTATGGGACAGAAATAGACTAGAAATTGAATAGTCATGATTATACTTTTTTTATTAGCTAAACCATAAATGTGAAGGCCAAGAAAATTCTCGGAGAAACCTTGATGCGTGAATTTCCCTAATTTCTCGATAAGATTTTTCTTTGCCATGGTGACAAATTTGAGCAATTTAATTAACGATTAATCAATTTTTTATCTATTTCCACTCAAATTTTCAAGACTAAAGAATTTCCTACAAGATTGTAGATAAAGAGTGAAGGACGTGATCAAGTATTCTCGAACGGCACTTTGATAATAAACGAATCGTATCGGATTAGCGAGTCCCAAAGAGATAGGAGAGACGAGACCATATGGCAATTAGCGCAAACAGACCCAGAGTTAAGGTTAAACTATGAACTTCCTGTCGGTGGCCGACCGATAATAATTATTCCGAAGAACGCAAAGTTGCGTCTTGGCGAGACAGTGGGTCGCGCGGAACGAGTGTTAATCAACCCGTGAGACTGGGTGTGGTGGTCTCTGGTTACGCAGAATTATTCTAGTATTACATCTCTCAGGTTAACTCGGTCGTGTTCCGAGTCTGCTCGCTTCTATGTTTCCTTTCTGCGATCCGCGTATCTTGGAACACGAAAACAGGTTTGATAAACTGTAAATTTCATTTCTGCAAACTCGCTTGCTGGAAAGTTTTGCAGGAAAATGTACTTAAAAATCACAGAAAATGGCATTTTACGGTTTTGGTATTTTCTTGAACTGCGATTCCCAGAAAATTTCTAAATTTTTAATGAACCAGTTATGAAACCATCGTCCAGCATTACATCTCCAATAATTTTTGATATTTTTGAATAAAAATTGTTGCGTTACATCTTCAAGAATATGTTTTTGAAACGGAGCAACGATTATAAAATGTATGGATCAAGCACAGAAAATAATTCGCGCATTTTTTCGATCTCGAAAGGACCTCTTCAACAGACGATCGTGTGGAAGAATCGTAAATCCCTTGTCGTAAAACTCGTCTCGATGAACCAATCACTTAACGGAGGGAACGTGCGAAAAGCCCAGAACAAACGCTTCGCAGTTATTGCATGTCGTACGTACGAGCTATTAAGTGTTTCGACCTTACGTCGAGTGTCAAGACGAGAACGAACGGGCCGCCAGTAGGTTGGCACGCTACGATTTGTTCGAATCTAACGAGTAACATCCTCATCCGTGAATTTACCTTTCAACAGAGCCGTTCTAACACGATCCGCGATACCTGACCCCCAGTGGCGCGTCAAACCATCACGGGATCAAGACGGAATTGAATCTGGAGACACTCGAAGGAGGCCATTCTTAAATTCAATCTCATTGTGTATTAAGGTATTATTTCACCTAATATTAATAATATATGTACAATAAATTATATATTGTAGGAAGGTGTCTGTAAATATTTTGAAAATCGATGCAAATAATCAATCGTATATTTCTTACTTATTATATAATAAAGAGACAGCGTTTGTTCGTATGTACTTTCAAAAACAACTTTTAATAGATTGATACCAAATTTTAGGTGTAGCTTCCTTGCTTTTTCTGGAGTAACAGAGGCTATGTTATTTTAAGAAAAATGATATTACATCCGCGTAAAAAAACGTAAGTGTATGTGGAGCAGTTACTGCCTAACTACCATTCCGAATCGCTAGGTGGCCACGCGTTTGCATGATAATACAAATTCGTTTCTTTCTGTGCATCGTCTCATAAAAAAACGACAAAAGGTGTTATAAATTCCGAAGGTCTCAAGCTAGTATACTAGTAGACAATATAACAAGAAAATTTGATTACAAATGTACAATAGGATATCAATTACCCAAATCAATTAACAGAATTAAATATTTAACTAAATTCGACTAGAAATAGAACAATTTTACAATTTTAAAATGGATGGGTTTCACATAAAATATTATACAACCACTTGAAAAAAACGCAATGTTATGAATTAACTGCTCCTAGATTTTTTCAGAAATATTTTAATGATATGACAGTAATGTAGAAAATTATCTTTCTAAGCTTCAATTCTTTCTATACGGAACACATTTCACTCCGTCAAGGTGGACCACTTGCGCTCGAAGGATTAATCTCTTGCCCAATGATTTTTTCCCCTCCCGTTTCTTTTATTAGGATTTCCTCAATCCAGAATAACCGTTTTTTTTTTTTTAAACATGCAAACGAGATGTAAAGAGTTTCATTGGATCGTGTTTCTGTCGATGTTCCAGCAGCGTGACATTGTAACGTCACGCAACGTTGTGCGTAACCGCGCGGTTCGTTTGAAATTACTGCAAGGAGCAAGAACGAAGATTCGAGCACTTGGTGCCACAAATTGTTGCTTAACCGCTTCGACCTAACGCCGAGTGTCAAGATGGAGGAGAAGTGACTCGATCTGGCCACTGGGTTAGCAGGGTACTATTCGCTTGTACTTAACGACTAACATCCTCATCTGTGCATTGTACCTTCCGAGTTAACCCAATGATAGCGTACCCTGTATATGATGCAGATGTGTAGCTTATGTATTTAAACCTGTAATACGTATCGTGCGGAGCTCGCTTTAACCGCGCTAACATTGTACTGCTTCGAACTAACAAAGGAAGCACTCGACCTGCCCTCCCCCGCCCCACTCGCCGATTTTAACATACTTTTGCAGGATGGCAAATGACAGGTCTCTGTGCGTGAAGCAGTAGGTGGAATGACTCGATGATAGCAGAGATTGCGCTGCTTCGAACTGACAAGGGAAGCACTCGACTCTCTTAGATTTTAACCCTTTTGACCGCGAAATGATATTTGGTGGGAATTTTTGGAGGTGTGAATTTGGAAAAAATATCACTTTATAGAGAACGAGAAGATTGCACTTTTTTTTATTTAAAGCTTTTTTTGTAGGACGTTTAATTTTAGAGATAAAAATTGAAAACTTAGAAGAACTTGTTCAATTCTTACGACGAATTTTTAACTTCTCAACGTTTCGTCTCATCATCCCCCATAAGCTGATGTTTTTTAAAAATTTATGTAGACTGAATATTTCTCTGAGCCCGTTTCTCGAGGACGTATGCATGTATACGTCCTTCACAGTAAAAAGGTTAATAAGAAATCTCAGATACTACTGAATCAATCCCAGAAAGTTTCGTAAGGTTTACGACATAAATATTCATACATCACATTTCACACGAAATTCACCATCTTCTTCTCATCTTAATTTCTAATCTAACTACTCTCCAGCTCCCTAAATAGCAAAACAAAATTACTATTCAATGTTTACTCCTTCTTTACTCAAGGATTCTCGAAAGCTACTGAGTCAATTAGCTTGAATTCTCGAAAACACGAATATTTGCTATCTTAATAGCAAAACAAAATGTTTACTCAATGTCTACTCTTTCTCTACTCGAGGAATCTTAAAGGTACTGACTCAATTAAGTTGAATTCTCGAAAACATGAGTGTTTGTTATTTGAATAGCAAAACAGAATGTCTACTCAATTTCTACTCCTCTACTCAAGGATTCTCAAAAGCTACTGACTCAATTAAGTTGAATTCTCGAAAACATGAGTGTTTGTTATTTGAATAGCAAAACAGAATGTCTACTCCATTTCTACTCCTCTACTCAAGGATTTTCAAAAGCTACTGACTCAATTAGCTTGAATTCTCAAAAACACGAATATTTGCTATCTTAATAGCAAAACAAAATGTTTACTCAATGTCTACTCTTCCTCTACTCAAGGATCCTCAAAAGCTCCCGACCCAATGAACTCGAATCCTCGAAACCATGAATATTTGCTATAAGTTTGACGAGTACACGCATTACTTGAGCACCTGCTAACGGATTTCGTATCGAAAAATAGAATTTCCTTCGGAGTCACCGTTACCTCGAACGGGGATTCCATCGATGGCTGACTCAACGACCAACTCCTACGGGTAGAAAGTAGCCAACGCGTGTACACGTAACGTTCTGTGGGATAACCCCAGCGTTCTAATGAACCGTGAGCCTGTGTCTATCGGCAAGTTACGTGCACAGAGTACTCTCGCAGCCTCGACGGCGTGTGCATCGAGAGAGATAGAAGAAAGGAGGACGACCGAAAATAGATTTAATGTTATGTGAACGGCAGAGAGACACGCCAAGCCGCTGGACAACATGGGGTCACGATCGTGGAAGAAACGGAACTCTATAATAGACTTTATGACAGTAGCGCGGAAGGTAAATCTTTTAAATGATGGATGTACGTGCGAGGGGTGGAATTGAATTCAGCATTCATACACAGTACATTCGTACTGTTATTTCACATCTTGCAGTTCTCTTCAGGGTTACTCGAAATGAAGAGGATTTTAATTGCAGAACGTACATGTAAAAACCAATCATTTAAAAATTTTAAAATTGTTCAATTTTATTGTCTTTACTTTCAATTTCTAGATTTTAATTAAAAATTTGATTCTTTGAGTGAATTTTCTTTCCATTTAATTTGGATCATCGATAAAACGTAATTGCAAGACTTTGTCAACGAATCTTGCGTTAAGGTAACTATTAGAAGACAAGATATGACTTTTTGTTATTTTTGTGTTGATATAATAGTAAATTCAACGTAAATAGCCTGGATACCTCTGTTCTTCGTCACAAGAACACCAGCATCACCAGCTGAGTAATAGACGTCGCATGGTGCGCAAGCCAGATGCGCAGGAAACTATTTATCATCTTCTACCGCAAGGTACAGATCGCAGATGTGTACACCGTTAAGGAGCAATCGGATATTTTAGTAATCAGTCAAACTATATATGAAAGATTCATGACTGTGGACGTTTATGCAACAGAAAATGAATTCGAATAAAATACTTAAATTTCGATGAAGTTACAAAAATAAATATATACAGATGACATATGAGAAGTCGTTTAAAGGGAAAATATAAATTATCTCTTCGTATTAGTATACGTTTAAAGTATATTCTAAAATTCTTCCAAATAAATCATTGACAGTGGTTTTCATTGAACACCCAATAAAATTAATTCTGAAAGTTAAGTGCCAAAGAAAATGAATTCGAATAAAATACTTAAATTTCGATGAAGCCAAGAATAAATATTTGATAATTTAATTTCCAGCCGTCTGTAAACAAAATGTAATCACAGTAGAAATTCCGAAGAGTATTGGTTCGTCTATCAGCGTGTTAAAAAATGAACAAGAGAGATTACCTCGTAGCTCCATGTGCAAGGTATGCCAGCGTACTTCTGCACGCACCTTCCCAATTCGACGTCCTCGTGCGTGGTGTACAAATGCCTCAAGCAGTACTTGATATGCGGTACGATCCTCCTCAAGGTCTCCCTGGACAATATAACACCTGGTCCGCCCATGCAGAAGTTCTCGTCGTACTCGAGTGACAGCAATCCGAATTCCTCAGAGTTCCCTCTGCCGGCTTGACCGATGTACATGGCTCTCCTGGAGTCGACGGACCTCAGCAGCTTCTCGAGACGGTCTGTCCTGACGTAGACATCGTCGTCGGCCCTGAGGAACCACTCGAAACGATCGCCGTAATTGTTCCACATGTAATGAAGCATCATGAACGACTTCTTCTGGGGCGGGTACGTGTCGTCGACTCGCGGCAACGGGACCAAAGGTAGATCGGGACAGTTCGACGGGACGGTGGAGCTCTCGGACGAGAAGAACGCTATTTTCCCGGGCAGCTCCTTGCCCCAGGTCTCGTACACAGCTTTCGCTCGCGTGTCGAGGTACTTGCCAGCCGTCATGACACCCACGAAGACCAAACTGCTCGCGGAACTGTTTATCTGCTCGTCGTCGTTCAGCTTGGGAACGTTCCGCGCCGGGGGCTTGATTAGCACGCGTGGCCCAGGCATCGAGGATGCGTAAATATTGACCCGTTGGTGATGGCTCGACGAGAGTATCCGGTAGCTTTGGATGAGGAAGCCCAGGAGAAGGCCCACTGTCAGGCCAAGAACGGCGCTGGCCAATCCACGTCGTTTACGCATCACTGGGTGATACGTCACCTCCTCCATTGGTACTCTTCCGGGGTCCCTGGACCACCGGTTGGGTTCATCGTCATCTTTCCACTCGACGACGTCTTCTTCGAGGATTTCACCGTGATAATTAACGCGATCGTCGGGAACTCTGCGGACGATCCCATTGCTCCTCTCGGCACCACCGAGCACGAGCTTCCCTCAGACCTGTTGATCGTCAAAACATTGCGTTGGTTATC
>NC_071981.1:1530271-1534813 GCF_026283585.1 Hylaeus volcanicus | reverse complement strand
TTCCCTCAGACCTGTTGATCGTCAAAACATTGCGTTGGTTATCTTTGCATACGGTAGAAGCTTACTCGAATAATGGACGACGAATTCGCGTATTTATTTGTGACATTTCATCCCCTGAATGCTTATTAGAGCAAGCTGTATTATTAGTGGAAGTCGATTGTATATTGAAATTGTAATTTTTAGCGAAGATCTGACGATTTTTACTGCCGATTTTTATTGAATGGAAACTTGTTCGAAGATATTCTTTATTATTCAGAATTTTCTGTTTCGGTGGAGATACCGTCTATCTCCGTTAGAGATATGTAAATTGGTGAAGAAAAACAAAGCTCAAAGTACACTTAAATAACGCGTTTTTGTATTATAAATCAATTACCTTTAATCGTATAAAACATCCAACAACGTGTCTGTATTATAAAATCAGAGAAACTCGAAAATTAAAACAATAGAAGGAAACGTAGTCACTATCCACGAAGTCAGTTTACTTTTTGGAGCGCATTTTTCAACGTTTCGTCAGTCGAGGCATTCCACGTCCCGACGGAATTAGTATTCGAGTCGTTTCAAAGACGCTCTTTCCGTACACGCGGACCTTGGTCACCGCTCGTTTGCCATTTGAAAAGTACTCTTCAATTGTGTGCTTTTCGTCGTCCTCGCGTGAGTGGTCACAAAGGTATTCGTTGTTTGGTCAGACATTTATTTTTACGCCGGGGTCGAGTAAACCAATAAAAACGATTCGACGGAGACTGATTAGCGATTAACATTATCGACGATACCGCGAATCTGAATGTGACGTAAGGTTCGTCTTTGTATAAAACAGATAATAGCTTCCACATCGCGCAGAAAAAGTTGGGGTTAAATTTTAAATTCATTTTTTCTTTATATAAAGAGCAATTACATATCCGACAGGAAAGCATTTTTATTCAAATGAGGCAATTATAATTTTGTAATACACTTTCCAGAGGGAAAAAGAATATTATAATATCATACATGTTATATACATGCATTGTAAATATTATACAGTACTTGCCTGCAACGTAATTTCTCCAATTTAAATTCTTAAAAATTTATACAAATTTAGAAAGAGAAAAGTTATTTTTAAAAAGTGTATTTTTATTTAAATCAGGCAATTATAATTTTTTAATATGTTTTCCAGATAGAAGAAGAATATTATAATATCATATAAAATATAAATAGAGTACAGTACTTGTCTACAAAGTAATTCTCTCAGTTTAAATTCATACAAATTTATACAAATTTAGGAAGAGAAAAATTATTTCTAAAAAGTGTATTTCTATTTAAATCAGGCAATTATAATTTTTGAATACACGTTCCAGATAGAAGAAGAATATTATAATATCATATAAAATATAAATAGAGTACAGTACTTGTCTACAAAGTAATTCTCTCAATTTAAATTCTAAGAAATTTATAAAAGTTTATGAATGCATTCAATGGAAGTTTAGAGCCGTTTTCCACAATTTATAAATAACTTTGTGAGCACAACAAGATTGTGTAAGTACCACATTATACAAGCTCCAGGTGTAACTCGTAAATGGAATCATACTAATGTGCACAACTTACATCAAATCCCTTCCTCGATTCCGTCGACTGCGTTCTGCTGAATTCAGGAAACGCTCCGCGATTTCCCACGAAGCTGGCGGATCGAGCGTCCATGTTAATCTGAAATGAACACCGACAATTATTTGATGAGAATTATACGCGACCGTCGACGATTGGCGTACCAAAATTGATACGATCAATGTGCATCGAGTGGCTCCTCTAAGGATTGAGGTCGCGCACGTGCCACGGGACAATGTGTTAAACGTACGTCAGCAATTAAGACTCGGTGACGTTTTTCTTTCTTATTTTAACCGACGTTGCCCTCTGATTTATTATGTATTTCGCAACTCAATCGAACGTCGCGGTTGCTCAGACGAATTGACACGGTGATACGTGTTCATGACGCGGATTGCGAATGCCTCGGGACGATTATCGATCTCGAGTATCGATTTGAATGATCTAGTGGGAAAATATCGGGGAGACTAGTGTCTCAATGGAGAACATCAAAAATCAATTATTTATCTAATTATAATTATTATCGTAATCACAAAATTTAATTTTGTACTCTATTTTTTTTTTAATTTACTTTTATGAAAATCATTTCTGATATCATTTTCACAAGATTTTTAACTCTGTCGTAGAATGCTGTTAGAATGGTAGCTGGGAAAATCGTAGAGTGTTTATTTGAGGAGTTATTCAAGTACACATGCCAGTTGAAGCAGCTTGCTTGTTAAAGCAGCTGTTTTAGTAGCTCGTGTAATAGTGAGCCATTTCTTTCTAATTTTAAGAGTGGTCTCGGTAGCTTTACGTAGAATGCTTAGAATACGACTTGTTCTATATAACCCTGTTGAATTAAAATTTTTTAATATTAAGAGTTGCATCAAGTGTTTTCAATCTTTACATTTCATCGATGCAAAGATAATGGGGAAAAATAGTTAACCTTATATTGATACAAAAGATATTACTAATAGCTTCATGAGTTTTGTTATGGGTATAAAAGAATTCATCAGGAATAAACATAATTTCTGATCATTTTTATTCTCAAAATTTAATATTTGGATGAGAATATTATCCACCTCTGCTGCAACGTGCAGCGAAACTTTAATGTCCACTTTCGGATGATACTTAAAATTCTTAGTCCACGCTTTCTACTTCCACGCTTTATACTTCAGAGGCGCCATTAAAATATGTTTCCTCCTCCAGTTACGGGATTTCGTAGAAATAGAGTCGAGTACGTCCCCATGACTAAACTTTTCGACGATAACTCGAGGGACGTGAGGTTTCCCTTTAGCTGTTTTCTAGACGGTTGGACGAAATGCATTCCCTAAATCGGCATAGACAAAGAACTGTCCCTTGGCGAAACCGGTTCCAGGCACTTAATATATGTATATCCGAATGCGGGCAGTTATTGGATTTCGAGCCATGATATCTATCATCTCGTCAGACAAGCGACGACAGAAAATGTATCGTTCGGAAGACGAGAAAGATTTACAAATTAAATCCTACAATCTTAACTAAGATATACTATTTAATTAAGGGCTAATAAAACACTTTTCACTTCAACGCATGAGAAAAAACATATTAACTTTGTACAAAAAATATCTATCGTTTCGTCAGACAAGAAACGAAGAGAAAGATTTACAAATTAAATGCTACGATCTTAACAAACACGATATTTAATAATATTTATGACGTTTGATGATATTTAATAACGGGCTAATAAAACACTTTTCACTTCAACGCATGAGAAAAAACACAGCGGGTTCGTGCAAACAATAATTTGCTGCTTCGCAGATTTTTTGCTCCGAATGCAAGTGATATAGCAGCAGGGGACAATCGCGTTAATTAGAGAGAAAGAACTTTCTCGTTAGGTGAACGTTGATTATTCGCTCGCGAGGTCGTTGATGGTCATCCCCGATTGTACCTGGTTGTTATTCACACACCAGTTTCCGTTCTCACAATCATCTCGCGATTATAACTAGAGAGGAGAAGATTCCCGTTAAAATCCTCTGTTTAATAAAAATTGTCCACGCCACGCGGGAACGTTCGGCGGAGCGCGATACCGTAAACTCGCCGCTCGTTCGCGCCTTTAATCTTATCGGCTCGAGAAAAGATTGCTCCGAAATAATACGTTCCTCGGCCAAGATTATTTCAAGAGCGTACTTCGCGCCAAGATTTCGTAATTCGCTCCGAAGTGGACAAAACTTGATAAGAATTTCGAAGAGAGTACAAATTTGATTCGTCATTCGTTGAATAGAAATTATTATTCCAATTTTAAAAATATTTCGAGTAAATTATTAGTTGGAGCGAGCATTACGTAATACTTTTCGAGGCATCGCTTCGATATCTAACATTGGAGAAAATCGTTACTCCGATAAGTAACTTATTCCGACATCATTTTACTCGACTTAAGGAAAACCTGCGAGTTTAGCTAGAATATTCGCCGCGATACCACCGCGTTTTTACTGGAAACCGATAAGGATTGCGGCGACGTCGCTGTTGACAATCGCGATTACACGGAGTCCACGAATCCACGAAATCGCGATGCCCATCCCGTTAAAGGGCACGATTCCAGTTGACGTACACGAACCGAGAACGTACCGAAGCCTGGAGAACCGGTTTGAGCCGAAAGTCGGCTATGGATCGCTAGTTCCTACGGTCGGGACACGTCTAGCTCATTACAGGGAAGAAGAGCTGGATAAACTCGCGACGTTAGGTGACTGGAAGCGGGAAACCCGCTTCAACCGACTTACGCGGACTTCGTGTCAGCAAGAAGTGTCGATGCACTGAACACTCGCACTGCGTGGGAATCGCCATCGCGATGCAACTAGGAAATGAGTGGAAGCAGACAGAAAGATATCCTACTAATTTGCAAATTTTTATTTAATGTGTAGAATAAGTGGAATTTATTACATTAAAGACCCAATTCCAAGATCAGCTGAAGTAACACCCTAGAGACACCCTATAGATACTCTACCAATTTCT
>NC_071981.1:1529388-1530261 GCF_026283585.1 Hylaeus volcanicus | reverse complement strand
AATGAATTCTGTGTCTTTATCATAAAATATAAATTGCTACCAAGGACCCAATTCCAAGACCAACTGAAGTAACATTCGCACACGTGACGAATTCAGACTCATCTCGAAATGACCAACGAAAAAGTGGCCAAATGGACAAGCATCGTGCTCAAATCTATCGTGGTTGACGGCCCGCGTTAAATTACGAACGCGTTTCCGAAAGACCTAGCCCCAGACCGACCGTCCCGGCCATTAGAAGCTGTTACGAGGAAAGAGGCCTCTGTTAATTGTTCCCACAGACGTCGGGACTAAGGATCATCGGAGCAAAGACACGTTGGCGACCATAGTCGTCGGTGGTCGTGACTGAACTCGATGGCAAGCTGTTCAATCAACCGGTAGAAGTCTCGACGAGTCATCGACATTTCAACTTCCAGCACAATGATAACGAAACGCTCACGGTTCATGGAACGAATCACCCAGGTTCACGGCTGAACGATCCCATTATGCGGTGAGTCCGTTTCTAAACAAATACCCTTTGCATTTTGAGTGAACTTCGCGTGTTAATCGATAACGGTGTTTGAGAACGGCGAACACGTTCCCTATCTACTGACCCACATGTGGGACCATGGTGGTTTTGTCTCGATGATGCAAGAAACAATGATAGCCTCACTATTAGGACGATCGGTTTATTGGTTTCATCTTTAAGCACATTCTTGGAAACACGTGAGTGGTATTTTTGTTTATGTTGCAGATATTATGATTTTCTTTTTATATTTTGATATTACGAAGTTCAAGATGATATTTTAAAAATATTCCTTTGGTAATGCAGGTGTTGAATAAATTGTTTGAGATGTCTGTTACAATTCTTTGTAGTAACAGTTCTCAAATTAATTA
>NC_071981.1:1481299-1529378 GCF_026283585.1 Hylaeus volcanicus | reverse complement strand
GAGATGTCTGTTACAATTCTTTGTAGTAACAGTTCTCAAATTAATTAAGATATTAATACCCTTATGATATGGAATAATATAAAATTTAATTTATTTGAGAACTACTACTACAAAGAATTGTAACAATCATCTCAAAGAATTTACAGCAAATATTATAAGAATGATTTGTTCTACATAGATTCAGCTACATATTACAAATAAAGTAAACATTACATAACACGTTCTTTTGTGTCCTAAATATAAAACAAACCAAACATTATTTCGTTTATCTCTCCGACGATTAAACCGAAAGCTTAATTAGTCACAGGCACAATAACGTACACGTATACTGTTTAGAGAAGAAGCTAGATTATCTACTGCTATGAAGATCTCGTCGATCTTCTATCGACTACAAACGTTTATTATTGGACTATTCGCGACCATACTTCTTCATTCGTCGATTCACTCGCAACGAACATTCATTGTGCTCCAACTTCTTCTCTTTTGTCGTCGTGGAACCCGTTACTCACGTGATCCGTCCTGGTGAAGTTCCGAATTTTTTCGCATCGATTACACCGCAACGTTCAGCTGACCAGAGTGTGTCATCCACCCACGAGACTCTCACGATCACTTTTGCACGAGAACTCCGATCGTTTAGCACTGGCAAAGGAACTCCCGATTCACCAATTCGAATTAATTAATTACCAACCATCCTGCTCCATAATCACAGAGAGCAGAACCGAAACTATTGGAGCACTTATGATCCAATTGGAATGTAGATTCTATACATTTAATCGCCAACGAGCCTGATTTTCCATTCAAAAGGACGCGAATGAATCTTCTGGACCCACAACGATCCCACTTGACTCATAAAATCGGTTCCTGCCATCCACTGTAATTATCAGCATTCCTTCATTGGAGAAGAGGGAACTGGAGCTTCTGTTGCCCAATGATCCACTTGTTTCTCAAATCCTCCCGAGTCAATTACCAACAATCCTCCTAATCCTTTTTTGGAGTGGATGCAGCTGGAATTCTTGGTACATCAAGGATTCTCCTAATTTTTTATCCAAAAAAGGCACAACTGCAACCGTTGATGGAATGACGATCCTCTTGGTTCTTCTGATTTCTTCGGAGTGCACGAGAGTCAATCTGGCGTCGAAAAAAGCGTTACAACCCTTCGGAGGCCCCCGCAGCATGACAGAAACCGTAAACGAGAAGACGACGAGTGAAACGTGAAGACTTTTAGACTGGTTGGCTGCCACCGACCGCGGACGTGTTGCGAGGAGGATGTTGGGACGACGACTGAACCAGACGAGACACCGGCGGCCGGTTAGCAGTCAGACGAGCAGGCAAGCAGTCGAGCAAAGCAGTCAGTCAGCCACAGCCACGGGCAGCCTGATCGGCTTGCCGGGGTATACTAAGCTCTTGGACGAACGCGGCGAAACTTTTCGTTCGGTCGCAGAGGAAACGTGGCGATACGCAGGCTTCGCGCCGCGCTCCTGACCTCGGCAACCTTCGACCACCTCCGTATTCGACCCTTTTCTGGCTGCCCTCCGCGGTGGTCACGCCTGCCCCTGGATTCTTCGAGATCCCCGGATGCACGTGCGCCCGGGGGGTATTCTTTTATTCCTACCGGTTTTGGAGCAACCATCCTGATTTTTTTACGGGCGAAGCTACCGATGTAAACTTTTGAAATTTAAGCTTGGGGAATTTTAAATTATGTCTGTGTATTGGTACATATTTCGAGTACATTCTCAAATTTTTTCCAATAAAAATATTTAATTGACAGTCTACTCCAATATTAAACTTATGTGTAGTGCCTTCAGAAGTAGATGATTTGTAACAATACTCTAAAAGGAAT
The DNA here is from genome assembly GCF_026283585.1 of Hylaeus volcanicus. Classification (NCBI taxonomy): domain Eukaryota; kingdom Metazoa; phylum Arthropoda; class Insecta; order Hymenoptera; family Colletidae; genus Hylaeus; species Hylaeus volcanicus. The sequence continues at coordinate 1,527,538 of NC_071981.1, read as the reverse complement.
TTATAAATCATGTCTGAATATTAGTACATATTTCAAGTGCATTCTCAAATTTTTTCTAATAAAAATATTCGATTGACAGTGTACTGCAATATTAAGCTAATGTATAGTGCCTTCAGAAGTAGATGATTTAAGAGAATACTCTAAAAGGAATCAAGTGCATTCTCAAATTTTTCCAAATAAAAATATCCTACTGACAGTAAAGAACTAATCTTTTCACCGAAAAACTAATAAAATTAATTCCGAAAGTAGAGTGTCAAAGAAAATGAATTCGAATAAAGTACTTAAACTTCGACGAAGTCAAAAATAAATTCATCATTTATTTTCCACTAGTCTAGAAATAAAATTGAATCGCAGTAGAAATTTTCAAGACTATTAGTCTAACCTGTTTGATTTAGTCAGGCATGTTTGATCATATAGTTTCCAATAGTCTCTAAACAAAATTGAATTGCAGTAGAAATTTTCAAGACTATTAGTCTAACCTGTTTGATCTAGTCAGGCATGTTTGATCATATAGTTTCCAATAGTCTCTAAACAAAATTGAATTGCAGTAGAAATTTTCAAGACTATTAGTCTGACCTGTTTGATCTAGTCAGGCATGTTTGATCATATAGTTTCCAATAGTCTCTAAACAAAATTGAATTGCAGTAGAAATTTTCAAGAGTATCAGTCTGACCTGTTTGATCTAGTCAGGCATGTTTGATCATATACTGTCCAATAGTCTCTAAACAAAATTGAATTGCAGTAGAAATTTTCAAGAGTATTACTCTGACAGACGTTCCGTCAATGGCGTCATACGAGAGTCCACTGTGAATGGCATCAAAGGTAAATGAGTCTGTGTTTCGTCAGCCTCGTTTTTCTTTAATTTACCTGTGCTCGAAATTTAAATTCTTGCGCTGCAGATGGATAACGAGCGAGAAGACGAGAGATTGCGTAAGAACCTCTGGTATCTCTCGAGCGCGGTTCTTGTCGGTTCCTCGACGCGCCTGGAATCTCGTCGGATGGATATTGTCTTTCGCAGGCACTCGTGCGTAGGTATGCACAACGAAGTGCCGTGACACGAAACGAACCGTAAAATCATTCTATTTGTATGTGAGCCTTTGGTTATGAATGTGACATGATCATAGAGATATTATAGGTAGAGTAGCGGAGCCAAAGGAAAAAGAGAACCGCGTCACCCTGTCTGTTTCCATCTTCGACATTTTTATATCATTTTCAATAATTAATGATTATCGTTTATGCTTTTAATAATTACACGCATAGACACATTTACATGAATAATAAAAGCATAACATGTTATTATTACATTAATTATTTCTAATAACAGCATAAAAATAGATAAGGCACCGCAGTTCCTTTTTCTCTTTCTAACCCTTTTTTCCATTTATTTTTACTATGTCTCCTCTTCTCTATCTATAATATTTCAATGGTTTTAATGCCTTCGAGAATCTCTGGTCTGAAATTCAAGTGTAAATGTGTCGTGCAAACGTGCCAGTAAGAACATTCGAACCTGACACACTGTGGCCTGACGTTCGTAAAGCAGGAACTTCCGTCGAAATAGAAGCGAATTGAACTACCTTTACGCTTCGTGAGTTTCACATTATCTCCACGCTCGATCCTTGTTCGACCGGAACGATCGGATTAAGACGCGATGACGAAACGTAGGTGTGCTTTAAAAACGTTAGAAACACGATCCGAATATCGTCTCGAATTAGTGTCTCCTGACTCGAGATTTATATTATTACTCGAGTATACATACATTTACTTAAATTTTTACCGAATGGTGAAGAAGAATTCCTGAACTGCTTTTTATATCCAATAAAATTCATTTCATATAAAGTGAAATATTGCCAAACTTGATCAACAAGCAAATTTCAATTTACAATTAAATGAATTCTTCACCATTTAAAAAATCTAACTAAAAATATATATACTCTAATAATAATATATATACATAAGTCCACAGTTTAATTATCACGGAATTAGAAAAAACACTTCTAAGCCTGCAGTATGTTGATTTTCGACGAAAGTGATTCAGCTTGATGGATGACTCAGAAATCGGAAAGTACACTCGCGACGGGGGCACGTTAAATAATTTTATTTTTAGCAGCTCGACGAAATCCATCGGGCGGAAAGACGGTGAAATGAGACGAACCAATCCTCGGAATTATACACATGTTATGGTTTAGGCTTGGGACACATCCCCGGTACAATTCCTCGACAACGTGCAGAGTTTATAGCTTCCCGGGAAGTCGGCTGTCGCTGACAACATATGCGTGAACTCGACGATGAAGACTCGTCGGTTTACGTGAAGGAGAAACCGGGAACAGGCTTTCATTGTTCGCGTATCTAAAATCCGAAAATTCACCGAAATCATCGAAAATGTGTCCGCGTACCTTAAAAGTATTTCGGAGCGACTTATAAAATTATTATGGAGAAATGACGCATAGCTTTTGCAAGTTTTCGACGGGTCTCCAATTGTATGGATTTCTTGCTATCACGGTATTATCAGATAAGAGAGTTTACCTTTCCATGGCATGAATGATTAAAGTGAAAAGGGGGCAAGAGATATTCAGGAAATATTGGATCATTTAAATTATCCGTTATTTACTTTCGAAGTCTGTTCTACAAAAAACTGGTCTCTGTGCGTATTTCATTTCCGATTTAATCGAACCGTTCTTAATTAAATTTCAGAGCAATAACGTGTAAAATTACGCGGACTCGATGCTCGCGTCGTTCTGCACGAGTGCCTTATGAAATTATTATCGGTAGAAAGAGTAATGCATTGCACAATGTGGCGGCTCTTATGCATTATGCAACGGCTAGAAGATTGCTTTCTATCTAAGAAGAAAATGATTACTTTTGTTCTCTCGTTATTAAACTTGGAGTTCGTGATAAGTAGACCGCGGATGTTCATGCATTAATGTCGAGTGAAGAGATAATTTGTGAGGATTCGCATGAATGCAAAAATATATAAAATATTAACGTTAGATTGTTCAGAAGACGAGGTATGGTTTATTCAAACATTTATTTACTATTTGAACCTGTAAAAATATGAATTTGCATAAATATTCGCAAAAATGATTGTTTGTGAAGTAGTCGATTTGAATCTTGGCGCCGATCTCAGAACAAAATGGCGGGAATCAGCTATGTGACGACAGATCGTTGAACCCATATGCACTACTGCATTCAACTAATATATTGACTGGCGTGTACTTTCCATTCAATCTTTCTTATTACAAGGAAAAAATTATTGTCAGGCGTTTTATCGATTGTTTCCTCGGAGGTTAGGTTCACCAACTATACGCGATATCTTTTTCAGGACCGTGCCAATACGAAACTTAATGCATCGCGACCCCAAACGCACAACTTGTACATTTCAACAATATTCTACGTTTTTAATAACGAAAAGGACGCTTTTACTCGTTCGAATATAAGTTACGAGTGTGAAATAAACTTAGTGAAGTAACTTTGATAACAAATAAAATAGGATCGTTAGCGCATAAGTCTATAGACATATAAGATATCTATTTAGAATGGCGATAAAAGGCCTTAAAAATTAAGATGTTACGATTTAAACATTAAGTAAACGAAGGATAAGATTCTTGGGTCGATTGTTATAATATAAATTTAATTACTACTTCCCTTTATGGTGTTGGTATTTACGTTTTTAAAGAAGAATCGACGCGCTTTATGGACGCGCCAAATTAAAAATTCAAATTCAAATTACTTAAGGTACGAAGCAAAGCGTATATAAAGTCTGGTTCGTTAAAGAAAGAACTGTTTTTATTCAAAAAACCTTTTGAATTTTTTAGTAGTGACTTAAACCTAGTGCCATGAATTTTTACAGAATTTTTGCTATAGTTTACATAGCCGAAATCATCACAAGACACCAAAAACTGCATGTTTGTTATGAATAACAAAAACCATGTTAAAAACGTTCTTTGAAAAGAATGCAATATCTCAAAGGTGTCTGTGTGAAATGGATCGAAAAAATTACCATATGTAACAAACACTTAATACTAATAATATACACGATTTTTTTCATCTATATTATTTGTATTGATATTTATGTTTTTAAAGAAGAATCGACGCGCTTTATAGACTCCCCAAATTAAAAATTCAAATTCAAATTATTTAAGGTACGAAGCAAACCGTATATAAAGTTTGGTTCGTTAAAGAAAGAACTGTTTTTATTCAAAAAAAAAAACCTTTTGAATTTTCTAATAGTGACTTAAACCTAGTTAATGAATTTTTACAGAATTTTTACTATAGACAGCAAAGACTCTATGTTTGTTATGGACAACAAAAACCATGTTCAAAACGTTCTTTTAAAAGAACGCAATATTTCAAAGATTGAAATTGCCATACGTAACAAGCACTTAATACTTGGACTAATGTTTCTTCTTTTAAACCAAGATTTTCTTCATCAATATTATTTAGTCGCAGGGCCCAGGGTGGAGGTGCGACCGTCCCTGGGTGGAGGCCGCACACGGTTGCTGATTTGACTAGTCGTTCGGCGGAAGTGACGCGAGTCGCTTCGTTACGTTTACATTCTGTTCTCGACGTCGCGTTCATTGTGGGGAGCCATTACCCTCGTTCGCGCTAAGCATCGTGCCATATTCCCATTCGCGCCCTAATACTAACAACATTCTCGTAGTTTTAAGTGAAATATTATGAGAGTGAAGACCGAAATGGACGACGACGAAAAGGGGTGAGTAGAAATTCCGTCTCGGCGACCGTTCGTAGACGCTTTTCCACGCGAGAAATATTCGATCGGGACGCGTTCACGGCCCGTCGGGTTTATTGCGTGGGATCTCCATTTGCGTATTGCGGTTACTTCGTGCCTATCGTTTCCTCCTCCGTGGACGTCCGATCTCGAGTTAAAACGGTTATCTGCGTCTCGTAAAACGTCATCGGAGCCCGCGTATCGAAGAAATCGTACGAGACGAAGCCAAACTTTTTTCTCCCCGAAGCAACGAGCGGTTGAATGTGTAGTTTTTCTCGCGAGGGGGGAATAATTCACCGATGCCGGTTTCTTTGCTCTTGTGCCCCGGGTCTTTTCATCCGGCGAAAAGCTGGCCCGTTTTTCCGGAGAAATCTAGTGACCCGAATGGGGAAAGGTTGACTGACAAAAATCGTACGTTTTCGATTGAATTCGGCGTGAAAGTACGCCGCTGCATCGTTGCTCGTTACATCCTTTAGCTCTAGACTCTCTATTTTTATGCTCTATATCCTGAAAGATCAGAGTGCATTTCGATACTCCCTCGCTGCGTGGATTTTCTTCCACGCATTTCGTTAGACCCGAATATCGCCAGGTATTTGGGTAAGCGGCGAATCATGCTTGGATTTTTATATAAATTTTGGATACAGTTTCGAGGGGAGAAACTCTTTTTGTATATAAGAATGAAATTTCTTTCTTAAATTTTATAAGACTTGAAAAATTATCGATGAAACAAGGGTAATATAATACATTGGTTACTAAAATTTGAGTAAAAAATTATTTGCTGCAGAGTATGCTATATTTATTCTAGCTTTATTTAATGTAGTCTATAGTTACAACTTAACATAAAATCCTCCTTACATATAGATTGTTTATAGATCATGGTATTACCCCGAAACCACAATTGATATATTGATAACAGTTTAATCAAACCTCAAAAGTATAGATAACAAGTATGATTTCAGAACTACTGCAGTTATAAAGAATTAATTTGAATATACTACATATTTAATGATAAATCTACCTGAGTTTATTTATATACACCTACAACAGATTTAAAAAATTTTAAATAAAGTAAATTTTCTTAAATTTGTATGTATTCAAAGATATTTGTATTTTTTTTCATTAATACTAATTATGTAATCGTGTTTTGTGTATTTATATTAATCATTGTTCATCTGTTTGTTACAGAAAGCTGTTTGTTGGTGGTTTGTCCTGGGAAACGACACAAGAAAATCTGCAGCGATACTTTGGCCGTTATGGCGAAGTAATTGACTGTGTTGTTATGAAGAACAGTGAGTCTGGTCGCAGTCGTGGATTTGGATTTGTAACGTTTAGCGATCCTGCTAATGTCCCCTTGGTTCTCCAAAATGGGCCGCATCAACTCGATGGGCGTACAGTATGTATTGGTTTTATAATTGAAAAGCATTGATAAGAAACACATCTAAATAATTTTGCCCCAAAAAACATAATCAATTTTTTCGTAATTATTCCATGATATGTAATAGACATTTTTGAAAATTTTAAATTAAAAACGTGTTTAACGAACTATTTACATTATGTTACAGATTGATCCCAAGCCCTGTAATCCGCGCACTCAACAAAAGCCGAAACGTAGTGGTGGCTTTCCAAAGGTTTTTCTTGGTGGTTTACCAAGCAACGTGACGGAAACTGACCTGAGGTCCTTCTTCACTCGATTTGGCAAAGTTATGGAAGTAGTGATAATGTATGACCAGGAAAAGAAAAAATCTAGGGGTGAGTACATAACGATTACTATTTTTATACAGTGGCATTGTTTGGAGTAGTTTCCATTATATCTCTATAACAAATACAATATTAGCCTAATAAAAGCAATGCTGTCCATATTTTCATATATCTTAACATATATTTTTTTAATTATTCTATTTATTATGGAAGCTACGAAAGACAATTGTTTAAACATTTAAAGTCGATTATTTATGTCATCATGTTTATCGCGTGACTAGGAACATAGTCAGAATTCTTGAATTAAATATTTCCTAAAATCATAACACAAGTAATATGTGCAATGTTGTAAAGAAATATCATAAACAAATAATTCATACGCGCATGTATTATATGGTACGCGTTGATCGTAATATTTCGTACACATCGAATCAAAAATTCTGACTTGAATGCAGCACACCCATTGAAAGTACGATATCAAAATTGTTATCCAGTCGTTCATGTAAAGATTGAATATGAATATTAGAATTAGCAGATAATTAGTTAAAAGGTGAATATGTTTCTACGCTTAAGCCAGTCAATAATAAATGGTCATTGAACTTCCTCTGCTTGATTACCCCCTTTTTTTTTTTAATGACCCTGCTCTTGTTTCCCTTAGTAATTATAATTAATACATCCTGATTCATAGACTTCTTAATTAATATTGTTTGTTTTTGACATATACTTACGAAATACTTTAAGGTCCCTCTCCATACATTGAAACTTATATGCATTATATATAGTTATTTATTTAGCTATCTTATCCTGTTTTGCTACTCTTAATAATTCGCCTTGTCTTACCTTAAAACATATTAAGATACTTTATGTTACACTAAATTACATTAAATGTATTTATACATATTGTGATTTTGGCTAAGTTTTATTAAGAATAGATTATTAAGTACATAAGTTAAATGTACATAACTTAAGTCGAAGTTAAGTTATTAGTAAGATACTTTGTAAATCCTGTTCTCTATTAGATATTATCCATCTATTATCTTATCCACTGAATAATACTCTCATTTAATTATACTTATCCTTAACTGGTATATATTATATAAATTATTAATCTTAAATGTTAGTCTACAGTTAATAATTACTATATCTTTACATAAATTAGGATAATATTAATTTTCAGTGGCCTTTTAGTGCACAAAAATTTTTGCAATAACATCGGTATTCTTACGATTAAAAATTTCGTAGTTATCCACGTTCACGATGACAGACTCGATTTATTTCTTCTTTGAATATTTATTCACATTTGGTGGCTGCATTCAAGAAGTTAGCGTGCTCGACGAGTTCAACGAAAACCTCTTTTCGCGCCATTTTATTTTTCTAACAATACCGATTATTTTCTATAATTAAAAATTATTTACTCGTTTAACAAGGGCTTTCGTTAATTACGATTAGTCAAAGTTTTTCAGGAGTGTAATCTTCTATCTTTATTAACATAACACATAACTTTAAATAACATTAATTTGACATTGTTTAATGTTAATCGTTTAATTCCCATCAATCTTATGATTGTTTAAATATTTCTAATTTCGAGAGAAATATAAATAAAAAGAGCTTCTTAAAATCAGCCATCATAAATTTTTTAGATTAAGTATTTTAACCTCTACAAACATATAAGATGAATAGTTATAATAAGTAATTAAAAATTTCACAAGGTGCATGTTTTAATCGGTATTAAAATTACATGTAATAAGTATTATTTATAAACCATAAAAGATATACTAAATTGAAACTAACGACTATTATTATCATTGATGCAACAAAAGTAATTAGATGTAATGGACCAGCTTGTAACAAATAAAAATTTACAAAAATGAATTGTAACGTTGATAGCCTAATATGCAATGATACAAATTCAGGAGTCGGGGTTATATATATATAAAAAAAAATAAAACATTGTATTTGTTGTATAAACATATGGGGCAATTTTTGATATACTGTCACGTTTGGACGGCAGGATTTGGCTTTCTCAGCTTCGAGGATGAAGATGCCGTGGACCGGTGTGTCGCAGAGCATTTCGTCAACTTAAATGGAAAACAGGTATAGCATACCTACACACTAGCATATACATTATTAGATTACTGTAATGTAAAATAATAATAAGTACGACTGTTAATATAATGTTACGATTATGTACCACATAGTTCTATATATTATTAATGTTAGTTATAGTACTTATTTTATTTTACACAATTTTTTCGTACTGTGTTACGCTTAATGACTGTACGTTTAGTTACTATTATATAAGTGTCAGTTTAAAAAGAACAAAAAAAGAAAGAAGAAGAACAAAAGATTTAGAATACCGTACATCATGCGTTATATAAAAGTTAAAAAGAAATTAGAATATATTTAGAATTTATGTAAGACTTGGCGAGTTTTAACAAACTTAGATAACTGTGTACTTACGAAAGGAGATTCATTGAGGCAACAATGGGGTTATTTTAGTTTGATCAAAATTGGAGTCCTATTTAGTGATTTCATTAGTTAAATTCTTGAGAGGGATAGTGGAAAGTTGCATTACCTGTGATTCCGTTCGTTTTTTGTTTCAGGTTGAAATCAAGCGTGCCGAACCACGAGATTCTTCTAGCAAAATGAACGACAGTCATCAGGGACAGTGGGGTCCACCGCAACCTGGTGGACCTCCGATGGGAATGGCTGGGAATATGGGGCCTATGGGTGGTCCGAATGGACACGTGGGTGGACCTATGATGGGTGGTCCGATGGGACCGCCAGGGAACATGATGCAGCAGTATCAGGGTTGGGGCACCAGTCCTCAGACTGGTGGATACGCTGGTTATACCACTCAGTATAACTCTCAGGGTTGGGGTGCACCACCTGGTCCACCTCAGCAGCAACAAATCCCACCACCGCCGCACCATCAGTGGAGTAGCAGTTACAACGTCCAGCCTGCGGCAGCCACCCAAGGTTACGGAAGTTATGGTGAGTCGTTACGACCTGTTCCCATTTAATTTCTTCTAATTCTTAGTCACTTATTTAAATTCGACTATATGAATTAAAAACAGTAACGTTGATGGATACGTTTTGAGTTTGAAAGGATTAAAAAAGACACATGTTCCAATCGCGAAACTCTCGATTTTTGCTACGGTAGAAATTTCAACGCGTTTCAACTTTCAACGCATTTTAAATTTCAACTTTCGAATTATACGCGCGATCGTAGCCGCGAATGTTTCCATGTAATTTCGCTTGTTGCGAAACAAGACGTAACGATTGTACGGTATTTTAATCGCAACGAAGAGAGACAGAGATAGCGGCAATGTTGACTTTCAAATTCGAATAACACTGTTTCGACGATAATTCAGTTTTCATTCGTCAATGTCGATACCATTTACGCATTTGTTAGGACAACACACGATAAGGTCATAGTTATAAAGATTAACAATAACTTTGATCCTGTCCTCTCCCCCTCCATCCTCCTTGGAGATGTTAGGAGAAGAAAGAGAAAGATAAGAACATGAGAAAACAAATACCTATAATGTACAAATTAATTGTAAATTTTTGTTTCGATGCCCCCTGGAGGTTATATCATGGAAAGAGAATACAATAGGACATCATAAATACCAAATGAATATCAAATTGTGTCAATTTAGGCTCATTATTCACTCGATAACCATGCACTCTTCAAACGTCGCGTATTTTCCAGCGCTACTACATTCCTTTACCGTGCGACAGTTTCGCTTCACCCTTCGTACGAATGCAATCATCGCCTAATTAAAAAAAAAAAAAGAAATAATTACAGTTCGAATTCCGTCCAATATTTATTTTTCCGCCTTCATTTTTTCGAGCCTGAATCGACGCAATGAACACTTTTGAAACATTGGACCTCATAATCTTATCTGTGAAGTTTGTGCTTGATTGTCTATTGAGACAGCCAAGCACGAACGTTTAAGTCGAACGACGTCAAACGAGTTCCGTTAAACAGACTAGAAAAAAAAAGAAAAAAAAAAGAAAAGAAAAGAAAATTTCATAAGCAAAATTAACCCATTCAAGTGCCAAGACTGCAACGAGCGGGCAAGCTTTATCTGCGCGTTATCAATTCAAATTCCTACACTCATAGAAACATACCATTCAATAAATTTGCCTTCACTGTTCTGCAGAAGAAACTATCATCACATTATTTCAGAAGAGAAGATTCAGAGGTAAGTTCACCATTAGCGATAGACATTATAAAAGAAAAATGTGATTGAAACGCTTCGGAGTCTGTTGCTTAAAGTCCACATATCTTTTCCAGCGGTTTCTAGAATTGTCGCCGGAAAGAACGGTGAGCATGTGCTCGCGTTTGTCAAAACGTATTTCATTTGAAAGATATCATTACTCGATTGAAACACCGCTCACCGGTGCATGCTTGGCACTGAAGTGGTTGACCAAGTTAGGGTACGTTTACACTGCTGCGACGAGCGCGCGCGTTACAACAAACGGCGCAAAATGCACTTGAAGCATTTAAAGATAACAAGCACAGACAAATTAATATATCGAGTTTATGCGTTTACGAAAATTCGTTTATTGTGATCTTTGTTGGAAAAATCATGTATTTTAGTGGCGTGACGAAGAGATTAATTTTAAAGTTAAAAAGTGAATATGCTTCGGTGATTCAGCCAACCCTTAGACGATTGTGCAGGGACCCCGGCTTCGTTATTTAATTAGTAACTCATTCAAGGCTTAATTGAATCGACATTTGCCATTCCAGCCGAGTCTCTTGCACTCTTCAACCTGTGATTATATTTCTAATTTATCTCGAATTTACTTAAATAATCTGCACTCTTCGGTTTAGTACATACACGAGGGACATAAGAGTTGGCATAGTTTTTGGTCTTAAAAGTATTATTCTCAAGCGAAGGGTTAAACAATTGTTGCTGAAGAACGAAGACTCTTGAGAACTCAGCATCAAACCAGCATTGATACTCCTACAATCGTGGACCAGAAATTATATATCATCATATAGTAATAACAACGCCTTGAAATCAATTGTGCAAGTAGTACGAAGTATAATGGGCATTCGGAGACATTACCCCCTCGTACCTTCGTGAAAACGAGCCCTAGACGCAGAACCGCGAGTTTGTTCATCTCCTAAAGCAGGAAAGATCGTCGTTTGCGATGGTTGACCGTTGTTGACGGTGGAGAACCATAATTCGCTATCGGCACCCTCGCGAATCGTCGTTTCATGGAATTGGGCTCATTTCGAGGACTTCAAGCGTGTTCTGCAACGGAGCATGGTCGCTGCAGTGTAAACGTATCCTGAAAAAAAGCATAAGAAGACGACGGTGGTCGGTGACACGTGTTTTGTGTGGTTGATGATCGCAGGTGGGCCGGCGGCGGCCGCTTCAGGGGGCTACGGGCCCACGGCGGGTACTGGCGGGGCTGCGGGGGGCGGGCCCGGGGGTTCCTGGAACTCCTGGAACATGCCACAGAATGGGCCTCCTCCTGGGACCCAGCCACCACCTCAGCCCCCTCAGCCCAACTCCTCGCAGCCCAACTCCAACTCGAACCCCTCTGGCCCGCAGGGTGAGTCTTCAAGCTCAGTCAAACAAAAGTCTTTCCTCTTTCCACCCTTTCGCATCATACAGCTCCAGTTTCACCTATTCGAGTCTAAACTAAAGTCATCTACTGTTTCGTTTTCTGTTTTATATTCACTTTAGTTTGGTTAAACGAGGCCCCGACATCCTCTGGAATTCTCGGTTGTATTTTCTTTTTAACCCTTTGCACTCGGAGCCGTTTCGTTACGGAATGTGCAGGAATCGTGCCCTATCGCCGTAATGTAACTTATAAAGCATGTGATTTACTGTAACGATACTCGAGCTTGTATGAATCTTTAGACATTATTATGTCTACGATAGAGCAAGATATTTATGTCAACGATCAAAATTTTATACTAGTACGTGATTATGTGTGAAGCAGTCATAGATATGCCATCGATAGTTTCTATCTTTAAGTTGCAATCTTAGGCTTCCTTGTTTATCTTCACGAATTGCACCGTGTCATACGAAATATGTTTTCATATTTTACTCTCTTAGACAAATGTTCTTTGTTGCTTTTTTAAGGCGTAGAATATTCACACATTCTTTTTCCATGTAACACAAGCTCAGATTTGTTATATACAGTGTCCCAGAATTAGTATGAGAACCGGAAATGGGGGAAACTGTAGCTGAGATGATTCTGAAGCACAATTTCCTTTGCGAAAATTTCGAATGCCGCTTCGTTTTTGAATTATTAACGAAAAACTACGGACCAATCGCAACCATTGAGTTAGCCATTGGGCCAACCTCTCGCGGCCGAGCGCGGGCTACTCGGGCGCTGTAATTGGTCGACGGTTTTTCGTTAATAATTCAAAAACGAACCATCATCCGATCATTTTCCAAAGGAACTTCTGGTTCAGAATCGTCTCAGTTCCCATTTCCAGTTCGTACACTGATTCTGGGACACCCTGTATATCTTAATAGATCTACCATATTCGAATTTGATTCCTCGTGCTATTTGAAAATAGAAATTTTCAAGGAATCATACACTTTTACAAGTTTTACTTTTTTTTATTCAGTGTAATCATTAATAAAGTTTTCCTGGATTTACGATGTCAGAAGAGACATCCGAGTGCAAAGGGTTAACACATGCCTCCCTTTCCTTTGTTAGCGATCGATTGTTTACGACGAAACGAAAAGATGGATCGTCCGTGTAATCATTCATCCTTTGTCAAAATACCGGCATGATTGTGATCTTAGCGGCCAGATCGCGTTTTGCTTCTTAATAAATTGCGTGCCGTTTGAACGCCTCGAGGCTGTTCCATTGCGAGGGTGGTTTATCGTAATATTATGCCACTGATAAGGGAACGTCGCGAGCTGTCAGATCCTGATTCGAATAAATCTTTGCACGAATGCTCGTTGGTTCAGTCCGAGAGCTGTAACATGTTTCGTATTCCTAATGTTTCACCCTTAGGCGTGAATTTTTAATAAAGAATATTCTCTTAAAAATGGGAAAGATATGGAAGGAAAATGAATTTTTCGGAAATTTGCTCCTACTATATCACAGACCTGTCGAAAATAGTACAATTTATATTTGAAACATCGCAATATTTATTAATATTTAAAATAAATGCGATAGTCTGATACGAATGGTGTTTTTTTACCGAAAGTACTCTCAAGAACTCTCAAGGATCAACGAACAATTGTGCAAAGTCTCATCGAAATCTGGCACGTCCCTAGCATTTCATCATTTGGCTGTGTCAATGTCGCTGTTAACAAATACTAATCGGCTTTTGGGTATTACGGAAGAGACGAGCTTTTGCGCATAGGGGTTGGAAAAATGATAACGATTTGTTCCTTTACATTTCAAACGAGACGAGATTTACGTTCTTTTCCAACGAGTCAAATTTTGCCTCCACCCCCTTCCGTGAAATTCCCGCGCGACTCCAAATCCCTTCGATACTTGCAAATTTATTAGTTCGTTTTGTTAATCGATGATCCCGATGTTCGTGTCTTTAACGCTTGATTTGTTGCGTGCAGAATTACAAAAGCATGTACCTTTCGATCGTGTACGAATCACAAATATGTATTTAATTATTTGAGAGAAGTTTAAATAGCAAAGAAAATTTTTGCGATACTTAGACGTAGAAAACATAAGATTGGAGCTACGCTTAGAATACTTCTTATGCTTATGATTGTTAGCTAGCTATAGTAGTGATCATACGAGTCTCGCACTTATTCATCCGTCATTTCACTTCTGGTTCAAAAAATTCTTTTGTTCGTTTCAATTGTCTCATCACCTTCTCGTCCTATGCGAACCAATACAAGTATTTTCTTTCTACTTACGTTGGTTGTCTTTTTATTTTTACTTTAAATAGTACCTCCTAGAAACAATAGCTGGCCAGTACCCCTTTGATAAGTTATTTTATTTATTTATTTATTTATTTATTTATTTATTTATTTATTATTTTTTTTTTTTTAATATTTTCACTAGTTATTGTCGTGGCACTGTTAGCAATAGAGTAGGTATTTGGAACTAATTTTTCGAATATGTCTATGTATATTACATTTTAAGGCGTTGTCGTAAAGAGATCAAAGATTCAAATTTTTCTGAAAACGATTGATTCACAGTAATGTATGATAGTGCAATCCTACTCTCGCTCCTTTCATTTCCTTTATTGCCTACCTGCAGAATCTGCGACGAATTTATGTCTTAACGTTCCAAGTTCACCAACGATTGTTGCAATTTCTCGTTACTCAATATCGATCTCAAAGAACGAAGTTCGTTTTAATAATCAACTTAGTCGAACTTAGTCTCGGAGCAACGATAGACATCGATTCGTCCTCGAAAACCTGAGATCAGTATTATTTTCCGCTTGTTCTATGCGATAAGTTTATTTCCTCGAGAATCCTTTACGAAATTACATTTCACTATAAGTTTGCAATTGTTTACGAAGCATATAAAAACGAGATAGCGAACAGAGCAGAACATGCTTCACGTATCCAAATCCAAAAACCGTACTGGTCTCAGCATTTTTGTACAAATATAATTACGCTATTTCAAACGAACACGTACACACACGAACACACACTGACGTATTTGTAAATAAGTAAAAGATACTCGAGATATATTTTAGATACTTATTTCGTTCGTTGGAGAAGCTCGGTCGCCTTTTAATTTTGTTTTCTAAAGAAGGTCGGTAGGTTTCTCGAAACGCATGCTCAGAGTTTTATTCGTCGAGCGCTTTCTTCTTCGACCGTAGAATGCCGTAGTTGAACGATTCGTCGCGTTAGCGATCCTTAGTTGATCATTTATCGTCTTAGCATTCCGGGGCGAAAAGTATCGAAAATGTATCTTCGTTGGAAGTAGTTCCAGCTTCTCTGAATAATTGAGACGTGGTAAGTGGCGAGGGTGGATAATGTCAGGTTGAAAATCCATGTTCCAGGTGATATGTATTCACGACAGACAACCGGCTCAGGTGCACCTGGGTCCAGTAGCAGTTCGGCTAAGACTCCGGATTACACTGGGTACTCCGCATATGGTAATTACGCTGACACCAGTTATCCTCAGCGTTCATATCAGGGAGGAGAAAGCAACCAAGGTGGGTATGCCGCCAGCGCCCCTAAACCCCAGCAAGGCTTTGATTTCAAAGAGTGGCAAACCTCATGACCATTTTAATTGACCCGTGATGGAGAGATGCGCTGAATGGCTTGGCCTTGCTCGTGGGGTATTTCTTATTACATATTCGGGGGAAAAAAAAATACGCAAACCAAAAATAAAAAAAATACAATAATAATAACAAAAGAAAACGCAACATGTATATCGATCGTGAATCTGCGCTCGGATCCTGGGACATTCTTTGCGAACGAATGGAAAGAGAACAGTTTGAACGGGGACGCATTCTTTCCGAATCGTTGTACATTGATAGTTGTCGGTAATTTATTTTTTAGGGAGTTTGAATATCGATAGTTTTTCTTTTTACAGGATTCTGGAATCGAGCACGTTTGGGAGTATTTGTGGTTGGAATTTTTCTTTGTAGCGTGAACGATAGTTTTGTCGAATCCGCGATTACTTTCGTCTTCTTTCTCTATCTTTTTTTTTCATTTTTTTCTTTTTTTGAAGCAAAGAATGTCTCTAGCCGAGCCAGCATGTCGTTCGCGAGCGGTCGTATTCGCAGTTGATTCAAATGATACTTTACGACATATCTTTTTTCGGCATTAAAAAGAGAGAAGAGACGGCAGCATCTGCCCAAGTTTGTAAAACGGAAGCGTCAAGAAAAAGAGGGTGTTAGGTTGCTCGAAACATTGATTTCATTGATCGCTCGCGAGAACGGCCCATGATCTTGTCGGGTTTCGAAATAAACTGGAAAACAGCGAGAGGAACGGAACCTGTCATACTTACTCAAGAATAAAATAAAAAGAGAGGTAAAACCGCAAAAAAAAATAATAAAACAAAACAAAACGGACAAACGCAAAAGAAACAGAAAACTTACGAAACGAAGGGAGATCAAGAGTTTACGATTAAAATAAAATAAAAAAAGGAACACCCATGGTGCAAGCGAATTTTTTGTGTATGGCACTGGGATAGAGGGTAGGAAGCGAAACATAGAAGTATTATAAGGATAAACTAGATCGAGTAAAAGAAAATGAAACAGTAAAAAAGCGAGTGTAAAGAACGAGGAATGCTGGAAATCATTAATTACTTAACAGCATTTACGACGGGGGTGAATGAGATCTCGTTTTTGAGAATTTCGTTCTCAGTGGATGGCACAAATTTCGACGCTCGTTCACCTCCTTATTATTATACATTTAGTAAACCACTCTTCGGTAATTTGAAAATAAGAATAATAAATAAAAGAAGTCTAATATTATTAACGGTCTCCAAGTGGAATGTCAGCGATTTGACTTGCACATTTCGAGACACCCGTCCCTCCACGATCTCGTATTTATTAAATAGTTGTTACGCTGGATAACCGAAGGATAAAGAAAATGAAAAAACGTAACGAGTAATTAATGAAATAATTAAGTAAGGTGTTCACACAGGCTGACTTATACCTAAACTACAGAGATAGTGTAAAATAAAAACTAGATCATTTTAATATGATGTATGTATTAATCTAATAACTCTTTGACAGCAGGGTGCAGTTTCCTTAAGCATCTTTCTTTATTTACTTTTTCACGTCATATCACTATAGTAGTCGTTTTAGACATATTGTCTATTCCCCCCCCCCCCTTTTTTTTTTCTTCTACTGTCTTTCGCTTTTCACATTTCTCTACATTTAGTTTCGTCCGGTCCTTTTCCGTTTCCGTTCGATTCGTGGAGTTTATTTCGCGCACGGAAGGAAAAGGACGGGAACGAAAACGAGCAAACGATGATGATGATGATGATAATGATGATAGTGATGATGATGATGATGATGATGGTGATGATGATGATGATGATGATGAATTTTTAAATAAAATAAAATGAACGTAAAAGAATTGTATCATAAGAACTTCTTAACCGTCAGACGGGTTTCTGTACGGCTGTATTGCATCAAATATGTGGAAACTAGTTTATTTTTTACCTCGGATTTATAATAGTTAATTATTAGGCACGTTTAAGGCTACAATTATTGTTACTATTATTATTACTTCTATAATAATTATTACTATTATACTACTATTACCATTATAAAACTATTTACAGCTATTTATCACTATTTACTGTTGCGACTGCTCCTACTGCAACCACTACGATTGCACTACTATTACACACTATTATTATTGTCTATGGTAATTACAAAATATTGTACGATGATGCTTATAAGTGTTTTTAAATTTTAGATGATTAGAGATGAGATCATGGTATCTAAGGATGGAGGGAGGGGTATTTGTGTAAACTTGTGTGCGGTTTTTCTCGGCGGGGGGCACCGATCTGAAAAGTCTACCTGATTAAATATATGACTTAATTGTATTTACTCTGTAGGATTTACCATAGTTCTAAACAAGAAATATTTCGGAAGAATGCTCTCAAATATGCTCATGTTTATTACTGAGCGGGTCGCGTTGTGTCTTACTTTTGTCAATAAGAAATCGCAAGTATTACGCTCTAATGTAATTTTTAAATTTTTTACAATGTCACAAGGTAATTAGTAGGTTACAATAATGGATCCAGCAATTTGAGTAAGCTTCCTCGTTATGATCTCAATACGATTAGTGTGTCTCTTCATAGCGACTATTCTTTTTCTTGTCAAATTGCAGTGCCCTTTCGTAACGTAAACGCATTTTAACTCGCGACAAAATAAATAAAAATAATATATACATATATACAGGGTGTCCCAAAACTCGGGGAGGAGCCGGAAATGGGGGGTAGCTGAGACGATTCTGAACAACAATTTCCTTTGCAAAAATGTCGGATGGGGCTTCGTTAAGGAGATATTAAGCGAAAACCCCGACCAATCAGAGCGCGCGTAGACCGTTGGAGCGGCCGCTGTAGCGAAGGCTACGCGCTAGGTCGATGCTTCGATACACGTCGAGTCACTTGTTCGCGTGCAAGCGCGGCCACCAGCGCGTAGCCTACGCTACCGCGGCCGCTCCAACGGTCTACGCGCGCTCTGATTGGTCGGGGTTTTCGCTTAATATCTCCTTAACGAAGCCCCATCCGACATTTTTGCAAAGGAAATTGTTGTTCAGAATCGTCTCAGCTACCCCCCATTTCCGGCTCCTCCCCGACTTTTGGGACACCCTGTATGTATATACGTATACATATACATCTATACATACATGTGACTACTCATACTCGATTATTTCTTTCATTTGTCTCTTATCTTCGTCTCCATCGCATTAAAATAATACGGAAGTAAACAGAAAAAATATCGATCGAGTTTCTTCGCCATCAGATCGACTTTTCCCTAATCGATTACGTACACTGTACTTATATTCTGTATATATATATAAAACCATTCGAACGTTCGATACCATTTTTCGCGTTTAAATTCGGTGTATTTCCTTGTCGGGAGTTCTTGTTAACAGTATCACGTAGCGCTGTAGTACAGGGATACGTAAAAGTCACTGGAATGAAGAGAAAGCATAACAAACGCGACTCGTGGAAACTTCTGGGATCAACGCAATAACACGTTTACTTGACTAAACTAAAACGACAAGAAGAGACGAGTAGGGAGCCCAATCAAACATTTAACCAATTTTACACTAATTGTTATGGTAATTACACGGAAAACACGTAACATATACGTACTCTCACAGATACACAAGCAACACGTACACAGTTCTACGCGCATTGGAAGAATTAAATGAAACAAAAAGGGAATAAAGTTAAAAGAAAATTAATTTAAACAGGCCACTCAGGTTATATCGAACATCCGAGTTAAAATAGTAAATGGATAAGAAGCTATATAGATAAACGCGAAAAAAGTAGCGGTGACTTTGTGGTTGTTCTAAATAAATATGTTATTTAATACCTACTCGAAAGGCGCGAGAGAGCGGGAGAGCGAGGGAGGGAGAGAAAGATAAACGGGAACGCATGGGCGCGCGAGAGTGAGAAAGAGGCGGATTTTATAGATCGAGGAAAAGAGAGGGGGAGAGAGAGAGAGGGAGAAGAGAGAGAAATAAAAATAAAAATAAAAAAAGGTTTTTTTTATCTCTACGGCTGTTTCTTCAGAACTTATTTTATAAAGTAATATAATAGACGAAACGTAAACAAGAACCACTAGTGTATCGATTATGATTATAATTATTACTAACTAACTAATTGTATTCCTTACTACTATAATTATCAAGTTTTAAATAAAGTTAAAGCGTATAATAAATTTAAAGGTTTTTAAGTGTATGCAAAGCGTTGGGAGAAAGTGATTATCGATACAATTTGTTTTTATAGACGCGTTAACGATAATTAATGTGTTTGTTGGAATCGGTAAGCGCGGTAAATTAATTTATATTATAATTAACGAGTCTCAGAGGGATTTTTAAATTTTACCCCAGCGTGGAACGAAGTAAAAAAAAAGAGATAAGTAAATAAATAAATAATGGGAAACGACAAATGATACAAAGTTTAATGAAATATGGCTGCCTTGCCGCACTGTGTACATACGTATATTTTAGGGTACGGTCGGAGGTTAATAGTTATCGTGAATAACGAGCGAAAGTGGTAGCAATGGATTTGAAGAAATAAAAAAAAAAAAATAACGTACACTCACACACAGATAACACAAAACGACGACGGGAAAAGCGGGAAACTAGCGGGACTATTCGAAATAATTGACGATTAAATAATTATAACAGATAATATATTTATATTTAACGCAATATTATTAGTATTTTTCAATACAGAGATAATGCATCTAATTAACGTAAATACGTAGCAAATAGGGAAAGATACTTTGATTCTAGCCGTTGTTACTACCTGTCGTGTTCGCGGTCTCGCGAACTGCGGCTTGCTCTCAGGGTTGTTACTGTCTTTTTTACGCATTTCTAATTTTTTTCTTTTTTATTCTTTCTTATCGTTTCGTAAGTTCTCCCTGGCTAGGTTCACCTATTCCTAACAATTTCGCGAGAGTTTTTTTGTATTTATACGCTTTTAGGCTGAGGTAATATTTTTCTTTCTTTTTTTTTTTTTTTATCCCTTTTCGGACGAGAGAAGACTCTGTCATTCTTGTGGCGACACCGTGTGTTAGCAAATCATGTATTTTTACCGTTTAATATTTATTGTTGATTCATAGGACTGAGACCACTTTAATTGTACGTTAAGGTTTAGGTATCGAAAAAACTCCAGACAGCTGTTAGATTTATTATTTCGTTATTATCGTAAGGCACTGCGACGGGGAGAGTTAAAAGAAATTCGACTTTACTAACAGGATAGAGATAACTTTTTACACTTTTTACATACATTTAGTATTCTCATCTCTTTCTACGCAGTCGTAGGATCAAATTCATTCTTCGACCTTTTTCTGTGCGTTTACAGTATACCGTTTTTTGTCCATCACTTCATGCATTTCGTAAACTTAATTTTTCTCTTAATTATTATTCTAGTTTCGCTGTAATATCTGTTTCTTCGATCTTGTTCATTATTTCTTTCCTTTATTTTTTTTTTCTTCTTTTTTGTTTGTTTCGTTACATTGAACGAACTCCTCGAAGATGTAATTTATATTTTAGGTATTCCTTTTCTTGTCTTTAATTTAACTAGGTAGTGCACGCATGTTGAATCTTTTAATTTTAGGTAAATAATGAAAAATAAAAATGAAGGTTAAGCGTTTCAATATTTAAAAGCAAAGGAAAAAAACGAATAAATATATTATAATTCCGGGGACGTTACATGTCTGTTTTTAACGTTAACGCATACTTGACGTCCCGCTCACTGAAGACTGGTCATATAATTAAATAATTATACGTAAAATACTTACTACTCATATTGTAATCTATAACGAGAAACCGAGTTGTTTATCGATGAGTTTAATCGTACTTTTAATGGATATTAATGTAATTAGTTGGTACCACAACGACGTATTGGCCATTGCATTTTTTACACGCTTGTATTATTACCTTTCGATTGATGCTTCAACATTCGCATTTTTCCCCTTCTTGTTTGTTGATGCAAAGACGGAGAGAGAACAGCGTCGAAAGCATAATGAATAAACAAAAATAAAAAAATAAACGAATGTTCGAACGCGAATCACGCGGCGGGCATTTTTTTCCAAGGTGTACGGAATAACGTTCGTAAAAGTTCATTGCCATACGGAATCGGTTTAAACGTTCGCAAAATTGATCGTTTGCTCTATCCGAGCGCAAATATCCATCGGTGATTAATTACACGCCGCTGCCCGAGCCAATTCTTCGTCTGTCATCGGTTTCCTTGTGTTCGATTAACGGCTCCCAAAATTCCGTAACTTCTCGCGTTGTTGCCAAGTATCGTTATCATCGTCGGGCACAAACAGTAAAGTAAAAAATTTAAGTAAAGAAACAAAATAATAAGAAAACGTCGATTAAAGTTCAACTTAACCGACACTCGTTCGGTCGCAGTAACGATGGATATAGGGAATATGCGTGACGTGAATCGGTACAATTTTCGGGCGATTCGAGAGAAAACCCGACGAACGGATTTAACGATAAGATAACGCCGGGAATGTGTGTCACATATGTGCAACGCATATAGAGACGTACACAGCGGGAGACACGCTTACACAGGTACACGCGTACACGTACACACCGAAAAAAATATTCTAAATAACGTTTACATAGAAGCAGTTAAGGAATTACATTCTAACTACAGAGGACAAATTAATCGTGTCGTCTTTGACGGAGGGAAACGATAATAGAACTATTATTATAGTAGCGGAGGGAAACGTACAGGTTTAAAGATACACACGTTGACACAGACACGCGAAAGTGAGGTTTACGTAAGAGAGCAAATTCTAAATGTACATTTGCGTTAAGTGCCCTGCTATAAGTGCGAGAGGAAAACTTATATCAACGTAGAAGGGTTCGATGAACGTATGCGCGAAACAAAAATCGACACGTGTACACACACCCATCGACACACATGTTCACATACCACTTCACAACTCAGCTTTTCACAATTCAGAGACTATGGGGATGGGAGGGCGAGTGCAACGGGGAGGAAAATTCGGCGATCGAATACGGAACGGACGAACGTAACAGGGAAAAACTTTGCTTCGTTGGAACGGTACTCGAGAGCCTCCAAAAACAAACGGATGATAGAAATAAACAAATGGAACAGTAACTATTCAACGAGGGGAATGTTTACGATGGGTCCCATGGAAGGGACCAACACAGAGTTCGCTAGTTTTTACAGAGACGTCTTTAGATTGACACTGGCATTAACTATGATATTCATTCGTTTAATTTAAAGATTTATCTAAAGTGTCCACGCGTAGAATCGCCATTTGTATTGGTGTCGATCGAAACTGGTATCAGTCGAGACTAGTCACAATCTGTGTCGGGTCATTTTCATGTGACACTTTCGCGATCGACGATTACAGTTCGCAGAGATAAGGAGTTATTAAATGAGGAGTTATAAATGAGTAGTATATGTAATCTTTGAAAACAATAAGTGTAAGCTGCAGTGCCCGTGGACATGATACTGTTACGTCTTTATCTGTTCAAAGCTACCATGTAGATGCTCCGCGTACATGACCACTAATCTGCAGACTTCTTATCACCGCGGCAGGGACGGGCAAACTTACCTGGATACGAATCTAAAGAGGAGCAGACAGATAAACAGCTTTTTATCTGTTATTCGTTGGATAAGAGTTAAAATCTTAATCGGGGAATTAAATATTCGCGAATTTAATATGCGAACGAGAGGTGATAATTGGCAAAATGTAAACATTGAGATTAGACGCTGAATTACAAATTGAATCCTTTCACAAAAATATTATTTAATATAGAGATCATTTGAAAATGGATAATTCCAGAGATATATTGGTATATAAAAATAGAAACGGGTAACAGAATGTATTGTTTAATAAGAAATAGTTTGAATCGCCAAGAATGAGCTTTTGTGGGAGTTGTAAATCTTTCTTTCTTCGTAATTCGAGGTTTGCCCGTTTCGCCGCGAATCGTCGATCGCGTCGCGTCATGTTTTCATTCCTCTCGCGAGAACGACGACAAAAACGGGAAACGTAAAAACGATTTTTCGTGCTTTGGTGAATGGAATTCCTACAGTTTGGAATGCTTTGTCTCGCATCGGAACGAGTCTAGAAGTCGATTGATCTACCTTTTATCATATTTTAGTGTGAAGTATAAGGATAAAATAAACGTAATGGGGAAAAAAAATAGTCGGACGATTGTAACGATAATAAATGAAATTGTTAACTGTAATAACATGACCTGTATACTTGTAACGTTTAGCATTATATTGGTAAGATCGTGCCCCCCAACGAGCCGAACGATTAGAATATTTATAGTGGAACGACTATAGTTAAACGCGGAACAAAGAGTAAATACTAAAAAGTAAACGAAACGAAATAACGATGTGCAGCTGAACAAAAATGCGTTCGGGGCGAGATTCGGTCGCGTCGGCCAAGTTTGCCCGTGGAGGGTGGAAAACACGGGGCGAGAAACGACAATCGTACGGGGCCGACGCGACGTCGAAGCTGCGGCAAAAGTAACGTATCCGTGTTCGTCGTGTTTTACCTCAGAAATAAGGGATACATTTAAGGATCTTTACGCTCGCAACGCTTTCTGTCCGTCTTAGTCCCAGTGCCGCAGACTAATCGAGAGAAAAACCAGAAAATGAAAACTCTCTGTACCGAGAGGGGTGTCCGATTCTCCGAGACGATAATTCACGTGCCACGAGAGGACGAAAGAACTCGACGAGAAAGAGATGCCACGTGAGAAACGAGAGAAAAAGAGACGAACGTCGAGTCGACAGAGATGACAGAGAGAAGTTCGTCGAATTCGAGACGAAACCGGAAGTCGAACACCCCTGCTGTCAGCACAGTAGTAGTAAAAAAAAAAAGGAAAAAAAATAACGCGTACCAGGCCAAAGCGCATTGTCTCTGCCCTTAAGGTTCACTTTAAGGAACGATGTAGAGTCGAGAGAGAGAGAGAGAGAGAGAGTTGAGAGAGTGTGAGAAAGTGAGAGTACGGCGAAACACGAGAGTTAATAAGAGAATACAAGATAGGGTAAAGTGAGAGGGAGGAAGGGAAAGGATTAATACGTAGGAGTAATCACGAGAGAAATATTCGAAGCGAGAGTAGAATTATTTACAAAAAGAGAGAGAGAGAGTTAACGTGAGCGAGGAAGAGAGAGTGTTGTCGCGATGAAAATTATAATATTATGCGCGTTAACTGATAGTAACGATGATTTACGATTATGATTATTATTATTATTAATATTATTATTATTATTATTACTATTATTATTACACACAGAGAGGAGGAGAGATGTCGAGAGAGAAAACACATGTTTACATGCTATTCTATCATGTATCTGTATTATTCATTGCAACATATATGTATGTACACGCACTCGTATGTCTGCTCGTGTAAATGTATACCTTTAAAAAGTAGAAGGAGACAATATATCGATTTAGGGGCGTACGTTACGATGATTTTTATTTTACTTTTTTTTTTTTTAATTGAAGGTACGTACATTTTGCATGCACGGCCATTCGTGCACGCGTATATGTCGAAATATGTACGTATATGTATACCACACACACACACACACACACACACACACACACACACACACACACACACACACACACACACACACACACACACACACACACACACACACACACACACACACACACACACACACACACCACATTTTTTCTTTCGTTTATTTTTTTCTTTTCGAGGAACGAGAGAGATACTCGCACAGGGCCAGAGATAGGCAAAATTCTTATCATCGAAAACTTGGAGCAACGAATAACGGATGAACCATTCGTTATTCGTAGAATGACGATTAGAATTTTAATCGCAGAACGGAATCGTAAGATCTATACTCATCTATACTCACCCGACCAACGGTTTAAACGATCGAATCGTCTTTTTCAATTCGCGACTCGTTTAGAACGAAATTTTGCCTGTTTCTGCGTAGGGAAAAGAGGCTATAGAAATTGATAACGCGCGAAACGCTCAGGCTAGTCGGTAGAATGTGGCGAAAACGATCGGCCTGCGCCGGAAAAATCGATGATTCGCTACGGATCGAATACGGGTGCATACATAACGGGTGGTTAACGTCGTTGAACGTTTCATCGTGGAAATATTGGGAAGGGATTGTGGATCTTGGAGACGAAGGGCGACGAATTCGGTAGGGAGAGAGTGAAAGAAACCGCACGAATGAGAGAGGGTAATACCGGTTAGGGAAACGACGGTGGTGCGATCCCACTATCAGTGTTAATCGATCAAGAACACCTTTCAATAACGAATAATTACGTATTTTTTATAGAGCTATGTTTAATCTATCGACGCGTTGACTATTGACGATAGCCTAACTTTTGGTTGATTCGACATCGTGTCTTCTTCTTGCTATCACTTCTCATTAGATCTTTCAAATCGTCGTTTCTTTGCATTGCCAATGGTAATTTACAGATTTTTCGCGGTATTGAAACCGGAGATGGGGCATAACCCTCGTCTAGATATAAAATTTCGAGTAATAATTACGAGACGAACAACGCTCCAATAAGAATTTGAATTGCACGATCAGATGCTGATTTGATTCGTCACGCATTCGAATGAAATTTCGCCCATCTCCGATTAAAACGGCGTGGTAGTGGCGCATCTATCGAGAAAATTCGCGAGATTTTTCGCGCAATACACGCAGGGAGACACACACACAGACGCACTCGCGGACGTCGTCACATTTGCAAGCCGCGATTAGGCGAAAATCGCGCGATCGTCGCGTTTGTCCGTAACGCGACCGCTCATTCCCGTGCAAGGCACGCGATAAGGGAGTAAGGATACTCGCAAATATCGGGTTAAAAACCAAATTAAAAACGCGAGGCTAGTACAAGCATTACCGTTTAGAATAATATGCAGTTCGACATCTGATTTAGGTGATACATTATCTAGATCAATTATATCCTAGAAAAATTGAACCGGAGCAGGCAAGAGTAAGCATAATTATAGAAAATAGAATATTCAAGCTAAAGAATCTTAAATGAATTTTTCTGGACTAAAGTTATGGCAATTGTACAGGTACAGTCAATGTCGTAAATATTCGTAGCCTCCTATGGCCATTGAAGAAGTTTGATTGAATTGAATAATAGTTTTGATATTACCAAATGAATTTTTCATTACAAATATGTATATGAATAAGCTTGTACATGTATATGTTTACATATATGCAGGGTGTTTTAGAATTAGTGCAAGAACCGGAAATGGGAGGTAGCTGAGACGATTTTGAACGATAATTTCCTTTGCGAAAATGTCGTACAGTGCTTCGTTTTTGTATTATTAACGAAAAACTATGGACCAATCACGGTGCCGGAGGCTGGCCCGAGTCACGACGCTCGGGTCAGCCATTGGAGGCCAGCTATCGGGCCAGCCATTCGCGGCTGAGCGCGCGCTACTCGTGTACTGCGATTGGTCGACGGTTTTTCATTAATAATTCAAAAACGAAGCATTATCCGACATTTTTGCAAAGGAACTTCTGGTTCAGAATCGTCTCAGCTACCTTTTCCCTCATTCCCGATTCTTACATTAGTTCTGGAACATCCTCTATACATCACCATACTTATACACAACATATTTATGAACATACATTTGGAAACATTAAACCTACCACTTAATTTAAACAAATTTCTTCAATAGAGGGTACGAATATTTATGGGACTGACTGTACGAAGGGGTACGATCTACTATAACGAAGTTCATAATAATCGAAACCACAAAGAACTCTCACCAGATTATATTTTTCTATCGAAAGTATTATTTCGAATGATAATTCTCGTACCAACAAACCGCGTTCTTAATTTGGTTTCACGATTCGCCAAGCATCAATCGTAATCGTATCGCGTCGATAAGTCGTTAGCAGCGGGAATATCGCAAGTAAACAAATTTCTTTGTTCACGGGGAACGAAGTACAGCGTCCGCCGATCAAAACTGAAAAGTTTCAAACCGTAGGAGTTATTCCTTTAGTCTATCAACTTTTGGATACGATTTACTCGCAGGCATCTCTTAGGGTACACTTAGAATTTAACGCGAAAAGAAAGAGAGGGAGAGAGAGAGAGTGAGAAAGGGGAAACGACAACACATACACACAAACACACACACACTCACGACAGCTGTTTTTTAAATCGTTCGTAAGCATTTCTCGAATATATACCTCATTGTAATTAACGTGATTATTAATACACAAACGTGGTTCTCGACGAGGCGGCAGCTGACTTCTTCTTTGTTCCTGGAGCTCCCAAAACGTCGGTCCTTTCGTGATATAAAAGCCCTTCGCTCGTTAGCTGATATTAAACGATATTAAACGGCGTTTCCCCGCGGTTTGTGACATGTATATATGGAAGTTACGTTGTATTTACGTATCACACGATAACTTGACGGTATTATTCCTCTAAAGATAATGATTAACCGCTAAGAGGGGTAACGTTCACGTGTTCTCCACGCGATAATACAGTAAGCACAGAGAATACGCCCCTTTCTACTTCAGCGATCGTGGGGTTACTCGAATTACAATCAAAAAGAAAATTTATAAGCCTAGCTATTTTCTACGATCGAACGTTTACCGTCGGTCGGCGATCACGACGCTTAACGTCCATTTCTCAGATACCGCGTTCTGCGTTTGTTGGATACGTTGCTCTGTCCGTTTCTTCTCTTTTAACGATTCTCCGCGGCGTCGTCTGAGAGACCGGCGTTACGGGGTTCGGCATCGAGACGGACGTATCAGACTGAGACTTTAATCGATTAAGAAAAAAATAAACTCCTCTCGCACCCTCTGCCCCGCCAACGATCATCATACCGATTTTTAGAGCATGATTTTTCATCGAACGTTCGCGCAATGAAAATTGTTTAAGACCGATGGATCCTATGGTAGCTCACGTTTATAGACCGTTCTTCTTAAGTAAGTCAGACAGTAAGCAATCCGGGACCCGAAAGAAACGTTTTTCAATTAAGTAACTAGTTAATTGTAATCGTAATTCATAGAGATATCGGGGACGGGCAGAAGTACAACGTTAGGGAGCGATCGAAGACGAAGTGCTTTGAAAAGATTACGATGGAACGGGCCTGGGCACTCTCGAAATTCTTTCAGATATTATTCCGAGTTTGTATTTTCAGATGCGTTTGTTGCATTTATCTTTACCGTCGGTAGTTCATCGATCAACGTTAAAATAATTTCTTGCTAGAGATAGCTATGAAAAAAGCTCTTGGAAAAAGGAAAAGATGACACGCACGTTCAATCGACATTTTATATGTCTATATAATTAAATAATTAATTAAGTGAAATGATTCATGATATTCAAATAAAGAAATAATTCATTATATTCAAATAATGTAACGATTCGTGATAATCGAACAATGAAATAATTCATGATATTCCAATATCGAAACAATAATTCATTGTAATTAAATAACGAAACAACTCCAATTCGGTAATTTCCAAGCAGCGCGTAACAAGACTAAAGTATAATTTCAAATTGAAATAAGCCCAGGTCCGTGGACGATTTGCGAAGAACAGGAAAAGGGGGGCGGGTAGGCGTAGGAAGAATTTGGGTAAGAAAGAACCATAAACGAGCCTTAAAATCGATACTTTAACTCTTTGTATAGCATTTACTGGTTAATATTAGACGGTACGTCCAGATCAGAGAGATACAAAACTTATTAGATCGTTAGTAGCGGATATTAATTATATAAGGGATTTAAAGTAATGGTTAATTGCCGAATTATAAAACGAGTGACCGTTTTCAGGTTGTACGCGTGGACGCAGCAGCATAATCTTTCCATTAAACTGATCGATACGTCGGGATGTATAAGTTCTCGCCCCGATTGCATTTAAAACGTGTGACGACGAATGTTGCGCGCGACGAACGCGACATTCGCGCGACCGTTCTCGATGATTTCGATCTCGATAGCGCAAATGTGACGACCACGGAACGTTTTTCGTTCTTATCTTTGTTTTTTTTCTTCTTTTTTTTTTTTACTGTCTTTGCGTGGACACCACGAAAACATC
This sequence comes from Hylaeus volcanicus, assembly GCF_026283585.1. Classification (NCBI taxonomy): domain Eukaryota; kingdom Metazoa; phylum Arthropoda; class Insecta; order Hymenoptera; family Colletidae; genus Hylaeus; species Hylaeus volcanicus. The sequence goes on along the minus strand of NC_071981.1, from coordinate 1,497,942 downwards.
GCGAACAACGGGAAAAAATAAATAAATAGATCACGAGGGGATTCGTATGCGAGCGTTCGGCTTGCGGTGAACTCATTTAAAAGTCAGTTTATTCGTATCGGAAACGTATACATAGGGTGCTCCAGAATTAGTGTAAGAACCGGAAATGAAGGAAAACGTAGTTGACGCGATTCTGAACCAGAATTTCCTTTGCAAAAATATCGTATGGTGCTTCGTTTTTGAATTATTAACGAAAAACTACCGGACCAACCGCAGCGCTCAAGTAGCGCGCGCTCAGCCGCGAGAACATAGGCTCGAGCCATGATTGGCTGGTTACGATCGGGGCGTAGCCAGGTGAGCGCGCGCTATTCGGGCGCTGTGATTGGTCGGTGGTTTTTCGTTAATAATTCAAAAACGAAGCATCATACGACATTTTTGCAAAGGAAATTGTTGCTCAGAACCATCTCAGCTACCTCTCACTTCCGGTTCTTACACTAATTCTGGTACACTCTGTATATATACACATACATATGTATGTACATTTCGAATAAATTGGTATACACGACGGAAAGAAGACGAGATTCGAGACGACACGATATACAGAGGATGTATCGTTATTAATAGGTACAATCCGTTTTGGGGTGAATTCAACGCGCCAAAATGAGATAAAAATCTCTAAGAACGTGAATCTTAATTGACTCGGTTTTAAAACTCGACTGTAACTGGGAAACAAGGTCGCGCGAATACGTCTCGCTTCTTAGCTATTCAATCAAATTTTACAATGTGTATACTATCGTTTAGATAAGTGATTTTACGAGTGCTTATATACTCTCTTTTATCATTTTGTGCCCTTTGAATTCACCCTCGAAGTCACGCGCACCGATAACGAAACGCTCTGTATAGTATTTACCGAGTCCTGTATGCGCATGCACCTAATCTTTACCATAGATAACTGTTTGTACTTTAACGTGTAATATTTAATGTCTCGATGTGCATCTTATCATATAAGTACGTAGAAGAGTCGCGTAGAGATAGAGGTCGCGTTTACAATTAAAGGGAAGAAAGAAAAAAAAAAAGAAATAACGATATCGACGAGAGATCAGGGTCGGCTGGTGGTTGGAACGAATTTTTCTGATGAAACCCATAGTCCGTGTTAAGATTCCTTAATTTTATTTGCTAAGATATCATACGTTTAAATTAGTCCGATGTAATTGATGTCCCGAGCCACGACTGAATTAAAGGTGACGAAAATAGTCGGTTCGAAAAGGCTGAGAAGAAATAATTTCACTTTGCTCATTCCAAGATGTCGAGTCCCTTGAAACGGTCCTAATAAGACTGACGTTCTCGGACAGTAATTAGAAAAAAAAAATATCACACGAACACACACAGACTTACATATATACACGTACACGCAGAGAGAAACACCAATAGACAAATTGTACAGTAATATACGTATGTTGTATTGTAAAGAGAGAAAAAAAAATCGATCCTATGGTAAGTTCTAATTTCGCGTTTAAAAAAACGGTACTCTTAGCTCGTTTAATTGTTACGGTACATTTCGCTGAGCAAAATACGTCCAACGACCACTGCCCGTTTATGGAGAGAAAAAAAAAACAGATTAAGCGAGAAGACACGGACTCTTTTTCGCCCGCGCGTTGGGATAAATAAATTCCCGCCATCGATCGAAGAGATCCGCGATCGATGGCGGCTCGAGGGTTCGCGCGAAAACGATGGATAAAAAAGACGAAGGAAAGTAAGAGAGATACGATGAATCCAGTGTACCTTAGGTCGCGTTCGAACGCGCCTCTGCTTTTTCTCCTGCGACACCCGGTACGCCGATTTGGAAATATTGCCGTGCCACTTTTAGGCTTAGGATTATGAAAACGTGAAGGGACAAACGAAGATGAAAAAAAAATAAAAATAAAGAAATAATAGAGAGGGAGAGAAAACTATTAAAGATAAAAATGAAAAAGTGTCAAAGTACTGCTACGACTTAATCGAACTATTTACTACTAATTACGACTAGTACCACTTAAAAAGAAAACGATAAAACTGTACTGTTGTTGTTATTATTTTCTATTGTAATTAATTAATTAATTAACGATCACAGATTACGAGCAACGGCTTTACTATTCTTCTCGGGATAAGTGTCTATATCTTTAACAGCTTCTCGAGGCTAACGGAGTCGGCGAGCGCGTTGTCGGCGTAGCTTAAGTTTGTAAGACCGCGTAGCGTTTAATTAAATCAGTCGACAGCGAGGAAGAGAGATAGATTGGGGGAAATGACGAGAGAACGAGTGAGAAAGAGATAGCGAGTGAGACAGCGAACGAGAGAGGCAATTTAATCGGCGAGAAAATAAGAGAATGAGAGAACGAATGGAAGACGAATCGCCTGCGAGCTTGCGAGCGAATGGTAGTGCAAAAGCGAAGACGGGACTTGCAGCTAATCGTAACAATTAGAAACGACGGACGGGTAGATAGATAAATAAGCGTAGTGAAAACAATTTAACCAGAGAATTATTACATTAACGAGCCTCGCGAGGCAGCGGGTCACTCCTCGAACTACTAATTAGATGAGAAAAAAAGACGCCGTTTTTTAAGGTTATCGTCGACTATCACATTTATTATTAAATAAATAGTTAAAGGCTATCTAACGTTTAACGGTCTAGTTTACTCGATAGAAGGGGATTAAAGGGAAACTCGTTACCTCCGCCTAAGGATATAGATCGTACGAAACGAGGAGTTAAAAAAAAAATAATAAGCTAAGTACTACGAGATAGATTTCACGGGTAGGGGGGTGGGGTATATGATCAATAAATACACGAAAGTACACCGAAAGTGCTACCAGGGAAAACGGAAAATTAAAGCTATCGTTTATATTCGGATGAGGAGATCATAGTGCTAAGGGATGACGGACTTCATTTTGAACGGTCGGATCCTTTCGGTTTCCTATATTTTCTTTTTTACATAAACTGAATACTCGTTTCATTGCACGACTCGTTCGTTACGGAAGCGGTCCAGGTGATTTTTTCGTGATAAATTTAATTTCAAGAAATCGCAAGGTAATTAGTAAAAGCTATACAAAAAGTTTCGATTCAGACAGAGCTAAAATTTGAAGAATTGAAGAATTTCTATTTGAAAAATTATTTCCGACACTTTCAACCATCAAATTTCCACCCCTTTCGCAACGAACGACTCGTAATTTTGTTCACTTGGACGCTGCTTACGGATGTTACAATGGCGTTTCGACGAAACGGCAGGCTCTTTGAATGTGTCTTAAAACCACGCGATCCGCGGTGCGATTAGTAATCGTAAAGGGAGAAAGAAAGGGTTGTCGAGACTCAAGGGAGTGAATGGGTGAGTGGAGCGCGTGACTAAGGGATGAAGAAGAGCGAATGCGAGAGAGCCCGGAGCGACGTTATAGGTAAATCGATATAATTATTGATTAAGGGATAAGTTGTGTACAAATGTATTATAAATTAAAGATTATCCTCAGAGTACCTTAAACGCAGAAAGACGAGCGAAAAAAACGAGAGAGATAGAAAGAGATACACACAAGAAAGAGAACAAACTCAAAACCTCAATATTATGTAGAATTCTTCTCCCCCGACTTGTACCAATGTAAGATCGTGGTTTCCGGGCCGCGAGGTACGGGGAACACGCGTAGGATCAATAAATAAGGTATCGATTAATTATCTAATTAATTAATTAAAGCGTATAAACTCGACGTTAAGACCGTTGCTTAGGGACGTATTAAAATAGCGGTGGGGAGAATGTTTTTAACGTAAACAACAAATGCCAACCATTGTGTTCTCGTGAGAATCATAATTATTCCGTAACTCTTAAGTGAAAGACAAAAGCGTATCTAAGTCGTTGATTAGTCGTTGTAATTTTAATTCTTTCGTTAGAGAGCAAGACGTTAAAGGGAGAACGGGATAATGTACGTGGGAGGCTGAGAACGTTAAATTGCCCGAAGGGAAAAGTGACGAGACCGCGTGTGTCGAATGAGAGGAACGATCGAGCATGTGCGTGGACGATGATCGCGGTAAACGACCGACGAGAGCGAAAGTGGTGCGCGTATCCTACACCGTGTGAATCTGAGACTGCACGAGCGATACTTGGACGAATAAGACAGCGATTTCCAAACTTTTCGGTCGACACTATTCGCATAACGATTACATTATTTTTTTTGTTTTAAATAGTCTTTATCTTTTAAAATATATATCTCAGAATTTTATATAAATAGAAGCTATATTTCACTCAAGAAAAATTACGCTAGAGTATTATTAACTAGAGAAAATAGTTTTAAAGACGTCAATGAAATGGTGCACGTTACTGTAAAATCTATTTCTATTTTATATCTCCAATTTCTACTTTTTCTTTTTACGGGACACACGTTCACATCGCATGGTTGCACAGTTTGCGAAACGCTGGATTAAGGTGTGATTGTCGCGAAGTGCTCAACGAAGTGGAAGCGAGTGAGAATGTAAGCGAAAGTGGACCGAACAGGTGTGAAAGGTTGTTCGAAGGAAGAGTCGGCGTAATTGCGAGAGGAGGGCGTGTAGAAAAAAAAAGAAAAATAAGTAAAAGGAGAAACGAATTTTCGACGCGAAACGACAGAGACACACAGTGACCGTGACACACTAAACACACTCTAGTAATACAAGGAACATAGTTTGTACGGGACGTACAAGTTGGACGCGTTCAGCGTCGTACCAGGTTTAAGGTTTGCCAAATCTCTATTAAGTAAAGACACGCGAGACAATGTAAAACTTTATTAAGCTGAATTACGTATATAGTGCATATAGGGAGTACTTGCATTAAAAGAATCATAGCTAAACCGTTAGTGCTTATCGCGACGATGTGATGAAAAAGTGCAGGCGCAATATTTCCAAATCGATCAATCTCCCTCCCTTCGCGATCATCTCAGTTTTCGTTGGATATCTCTCGTAAATGGTTCGTCGATATATATCGCGATAAAAAACACGGACCGAAGCGACACTCGACGATTCCGGTTCACTTTTCCACCGTGATCGTTTCTAAAGAACGCCACCTTTCGGTACAAACGGAACGTCGATATCGGGGAATTATTTTCTGACGACACGGAGATTCTATAAAAGCACATCTAACGAGAAATATTTCTGCCAATTTTCGTAGGAAAACGTGGATCTATATAGAAATGATACTATCCGATAGGATACTATCAGAATTTGCTTGCACTATTATTTTATTAAACTGGTGTAATTACAGAGAAATGTGCCAGAATGGAATTAGAATCTCTGGAAGTCGGATGAATGTCGCTGTCGTTGCGCATACGGAGTTTTAAAAAATATTCCTTTGAAAGTGGCGAGTTTTTAAGAAACGACGTACACTTTGCAGGATAGCACCTATAGATAAGCACCTAAGATTTCTCAAACACTATCCGGAGAAACAAAGTAAACGATTACGTCTTAGTTCATATAACATTCCCGAAGCATTTCGTGAAAATGCAGAGGATATCGACGTTTACGAATCGCAAAGGTGGCGGGTGCATCGGTTGTGCGTCAATTATTCCCGCGATTGATTCGCTCGTAGATTTTGTTCCCCCGATTACACGCGTGCAACGCGATACGCGACGAGTGAGGGAAGGGAGAAAGAGGCAGAGACCAGCGAAAAGCTCGGGAAGTAGTTTTAATAGCGTACTAACGATCGTTGACTAATTTTAGCGACATTAGTTTATCTTGATAAGAGCGGGGGAACGATTGGCAGAGAAAGGAATCGATCGACCGAGGAAAGCTTGTAGGTAGCCACGAATTGTTGACGAGTCGCGATTACGGATTATCCAAGGGATTAACCCTCTATAATCAAAATTACGTACACCCTTCTCACAAAATTAGATCGCTAAATACCAATAACGTTGTTGGAGATACGAAACGGTGAATTTTAAAAAAACACGAACTTTTATCTACAACATAAAACGAATAGTAATCTCGTTGTTACGTAGACAGGAATAGTCGCAGATGAATTAGGTAATTGGTATTCGAATCCGGGTACTCGCGGGGTTATAGAGGGTTAAAGAAAGTGAAAACTGACGAGAGAACGAAACGAGGACTAGGGAACGCACGAAACGGAACGTCCATCATGCCACTCGTGCGATTTGGCTGGGAAACTTCGTCGGGAAAAGAGGTGAATTGGGGTGGAGCCAGGGTTGAGGGACGAGGTAAAATAGGGTAGGCGGTGAGGTCACGTGGACAGGGTAGAGTCGGCCAAAATGAGAGAGGGAGCGGAAGGACATCGGAGCGGGGTTGTTTTCGTCGAAGGGACGATGAAAGCGTGCTCCCTCAAATTCGGCGTTTTAATGTTTTTTTCGCGATTTCAGGGTAAAACGAGGAAAGAATGAGAGAGAGGGAGGGAAAAGAGGTGTGGTTCGTTAGGGAACGATGAATCGAGAGTTCGAAAGAGTGTCGGGAAAGGTCCAGTTTGGGGAGGGCAGTTTCCATATTCGCGAATCGCTAATTTCTGCTTTATTTTCGCTCAGTACACATTTCTTTACAATGTAAAACCTTTACTCCTACCCGCTCCCCTCACCCCTAAAAACGACACGTGAAACAAAACAGTACCACTATTATTGCTACTGTACTATTACTATTACTGGCTACAGCTATTACTACTACAACTACTATAATATTACTACTACTACTACTACTACTACTACTACTACTACTACTATTACTACTACTACTACTACTACTACAACTATTACTACTACTATTATTATTAATTATTATTAATTAATTATTATGAATTATTGTCATTATTACTACTACTATTATTACTCATCAAATACACACATACACATATATATATATATAAATATATATAATATATATTAATATACTTAACGGTGTTTCTAGTGGATTAATTGATTAATTGATACTTAAGATATATTAATAATATTAATAATAACGATTATAAATGATGATGATATATATATATAATTATATATATACATAAATATATATATATATATAATGATGATAAGGTGATATGCTGATAATTATTACGATGATATAATGATAATATAGAAAAAAAAAGAGTGGATCATTATTCGTAAAGTACATACTGGAATAGATTATGAGGATGATTAAATAGAAAATGATATTAATGAAAAAAAAAAACAACCAAGAATCTTGTCAATCGAATCCAAACAATCTTCTCCCTCCGTTTAATTAGTTCTCATTTTAAGTAATCATCGTTCTTTTTTTCTTTTTAAGCTTATACCATGAATTCCTTGTGAGACTTAAAACACTGCACAATCTGATGTTGTTATAACGATACCTTTGCTTTCGAGCGATCAATCGGCTCGATGATCGGGAAACGAGCGTCGCAAAGAGGAACGTATCGTACCCGATGGCAAAGTTTCTCTAACTTCATGGAAGTATCACGCGAAAGACATACCAGTGCATGAGCGGACGTGCGAATGAAAGCAAGCATGCGAGTGCGCGCGATGAGAGACTCAGATTTTTCGGGTTTTTTTTCGAGAGAGAGTTTCAACAAGATTACATCCTTTCCCCGATCGCTCGAATTGCTGGTCGATAATTCTAGACAGCCTTCTATCTTCTTTTTGTCGCTTCTGTTTTGCAATCAGCTTAGAAGTCGGTTATCGAACATCGAACCGACATTTTTTTGGACATTTCCGTACACTCGGAGAGGTTTCGTTTTTAATGCTAATTCCTCTTCGATTAATCGATTATATATATCGTTAGTCGCGTGCAAAAGTTACCAGATAGATTTCTCGCTTTATATTCCGAAAGCGATATCTAAAATGATTTTAATAAATATCGAGGTCTGCTAAGTGAAAGAAAACAGTTCGAAAAATAAATTCTATTTCGAAACTACATATTTACACAGTCGTCGCTCTCGAAATATAAAGCGAAAAATTTACTCGGAAACTTTTCCACGCAACTGCATATATATATGTATATATATATTTTCCATTTTTATTAATTCGTTACTGCGCCACGATTGAACTGCGTTTGCGCGCAATTGATTTATCATCTGGGACGAAGTTACGGAGATGGTTCCAAACAATATTTTTTTTTTTTTTTTTTAAATTCTTTATTGCATCGTTGACATTACCTTCTCATTGGTGCAGTGTTTTATGCGCGGTTTCAGCGTACGCCATGTCGCCTCGAAACTGAGATGGAAATCACATTCGGTCGATTAAACGCCACGAGTTCGCGTGACACGGCGAATTTGTTAAAATTTATTTAAAGAGGAAAATTTGTTAAAAAGACTCAGGTTCGCGGCGACTTGGCGTTCTTCGGTACTTCAGAGGCCGAGTGTCTTAATTATAAAACTGGAATGCCTTCCATTCAATCATTCAACAGCCCCTTTAGTATTTTTTTTACACATTCAGTGCAATGTTCCTCGCAGTAGGTCACGAATCAGTGACTTTATACCGCCGTGAATTTAATACCGGTATTATGCTAAGCTAATCTATACAGAAACCGACGAAGTACCATAGTTAATGCAAAATTCCTGTAGTAAAATCGAGGATACTCGTTAGCGTTATTTTAAGACGACTTTGGAATCATATTGGATCAAATACAGTATTAAAAAATTCGTGTAGAAACGAAGTTGGGTGTATTTTTATATTTCGGTTTCTATATAGATTGTAGTTATAATACCTGTATTTTATGTGAGCCGTTCCTTGCACGAATCGCTTAACTCCATAAAACAAACACTTGAGAACTGCGACAATTCCCTTTATAATACAAAAAATAAAAATAATAAATGACCTTAATCTTCATTATTTAGGAAATTCAAGATTTTTCAAAAGTTAGAGTTAATTGTTCCATACAATGAACGGGTCATATCACGGTACAAGTCCCCATCACGAGTAAAGTTTGAATTCGAGGCGCGAGGCACGCAAAAAAATTCTCTAAAATAAGCCATCGCGACGAGGCCCCAATTTGGAATTTCCTTTCTCCTCCAACGCGTCACGCGCACATTTTGCTAATTTTCACGCACCGGCGAGTGGCGTGTACCACCACCTAATTCCTTCCTTTGTTTCCCGCAGACGTGATCCCGATCCCAAAGTTCAAAAATACCGAAACTGGAAGCCCGACCTTCATTCCAAATGGAGACGCAGCCCCGGGTCCCCAACGATTTTCCTTGACTCAGCATACCAATTACCATCCTTACAGGCGCTAAAGAAATAGCCAACCGGCTGCCAAAGACACAGACCAACGCTCTAGGTTCCTATAAATTACGAGATTAGAGAAGAGAGAGGTTGGCGGTGCTGTGATGGAGGATGATAGAGAAAGAAAGAAAAGAAAAAAAAAACACACAGAAACGGGATGTTTCAGGGTGAAATAATCGAAACGAGCTCGATCGTTTTACGAAACTGGCCATCCTCTTGCTTCCCTATGTCTGAAACCCGTCGCGTCCAATCGTTAATCGGCGAGAAAATTGACTTTTTTTTCCAAGAGGGCAGTTTTGAGTTTGTTCAGCCGACGACTATAGACCGTAAGATGATTATCGATTAAGAATTTATACTAAGTTACGTGCAAGTGACGGCGTGTAAGCAAGCGTCCTTTTACAAATTAAGATTAATTAAGGCCGCCAATTTAGCTGTACGAACCCATCATTAATCTATCGTAACATTAAAATTTTTACTATTCGATCATTTTAAACGTTAGCTAAGTAGCGTCTAAGCCATTCTTTCATTCATATATATATTTTTTTTTCTATTTATAAGGCTTATCACAAAGACGGAATCATGGTGCAGAGCGTCTTCGGAGTTATTTTTAAGCAGTAAGGGAATCATTGAAAAATTGACAATTGAACTCGCGGCTCAGCCACCGCGACTTTAAACTTCCTTTGAGATAGGAACGCGTTCCTTTGGTTCTGTGACTTCTCGAGATCGGTAACGTTCAGTCGTATTATTTGCTATCTGGTTCGAATTAAATTTCATCGCACGCAGAAAAGTTTCTCTCGATTTCCAGCAAATCGTTGCTCGCGACGCGTAGTACTAGATAATTTTATAGTAATTATTTAAGGCCCGTGCTATAACGAATAAATTTTGTACTGAAAATTGTAAGAGGGAGCGAGAGAGAAAGAGATACATTGACGTTGTTTAATTCATGGTTTTATTTATACGCATATATTTAAGACGTTTAGTGTTTTATCTATAAGCACTACGATTAAGACGGTTAAGGACGTAATATAAGCTTTTCCTACTTGCACGTTACGAGACATTTTAGATATATTTATCTCATAGTCGCACGGTTATACATTAATCCTAGGCATTATCGTACACCAGATCGGTGGAGATCAATTCCGGCGTATCGTCGTTTTTAATACAGTTACATTTTACAAATCTGGTACATGTATTTCACGGAACTCCGTCAAATAATCCCGCGATCCTCTCCCACGTTGAATCGCGACAAACGGTCTCGTTGTCCTCGTTCGAATCCAATTGACCTCACGTTCGGGACGGATCCTCTTCAACACTTAATCTGCAGGGTGCCTGAGCTCGCACCTTTCTCAAATTCTTAAGGAATTAATTATTCAAGCATTATTATTCACAGTCGATCGAAGGAGGGAACATTGGATGTAACTTTTATTATTATTTTCATATGAGGAGGAAAAAGTGTTTTTGCTTGATGAATACATCATTTCCAACTTTGTTTTTCCGTGGAGGAACATCAGTTTCTCACATTAACAGTATTCAATACTCCCACTCCATGAAAACTAGACCAAATCTACTCAGACAGTATTTCCGTGTAGACAGTATGTGCATTAACGGTATTCAATATTGCCGCTCCATCAAATAGTATACAAAACCTACTAAGACAGTATGTATACTAACAGTATTCAATACTGCCGCTCCATTAAATACTACACCAAACCTACTCAGACAGTATGTACATTGTACGGTATTCAATACTTCCGTCGCATTCAAGAACTACACCAAACTTACTGAGACAGTATGTACATTGTACGCTATTCAATATTGCCGTCTCATTCAAGAACTACACCAAACTTACTCAGACAGTATGTACATTGTACGCTATTCAATATTGCCGTCGTACTAAACACTAGACCAAACCTACTGAGACAGTATGTACATTGTACGGTATTCAATATTGCCGCTCCATTAAATACTACACCAAACATACTCAGACAGTATGTACATTAATCGTATTCAATACTCCTGTCCTCCAAAAACTACACCAAACCTACTCAGACAGTAGATTTCGGTCCTGGTGGTATGGTGTGTTCTTCCACGTAAAAAAAAAGTTAGAAATGATGTATTCACCGTGATTGGTTAAAGAAAAAACACTTTTTGGAATATTTCAGTTTTTGATTATCATATCGAATAGGAATGGGAATATTTTGTGATCCGCAGATTAAGTGTTAATCCTCGCGGAATTTTCTGAAATTCTCCTTCATCGCAGCGTCGCCTTTACCATAATTTCAATCGGTTCATGCAACAGTAATCGAGCGTACGAAATTTCCAACGAGTCGATGACCGAAGAGGCTGACAATTTATTCGGTGCAGATTCGTATCGATTCAACGACTCTTTCGGTGATTCGTGAAATTGGTTGTTGAACCAATGAATGCGTTTTGGGCGAGTTGCACAGTGTAGGCAGGAGACTCTTGGCACAGTGTTCAAGATAGAAATGTATACCGAAATTCGATTAATATATTTCGTTTATTAGTCGTGTATATAACATTACGTTGATAAAATGAGGTTCAATTAAAATGAATGACGTACTCGAACTTTTGACGTCTGTAATTCTGTGGTTGGAGGTAAGTGCGACAAACTCTGATTTCATCTTTAAAAATACAAAATCCTTACGGGTATAATATGGGCATAACGTAGAAAATTGCACAATAACAAACAATCCTTTCTTTCCTATTAAAAATACTCTAATCCAGAATGTTTATACATCGACGACTCTGCATGGTTAATTTTAAGCAGAATACTAACTTAAAATTATCCAAACGAAAGACTGAATCATTCAAATCAAAATCACAGAATAGCCCATGGAATTTCGAATGTCCAATTAGAATGACCAAGCTTGATACTCGGGAACTAACCAACAAACGAAGTAAATTAATTTAATTAATCTTCATATCCTATCATCTTTATTCCCAATAGTGTAACCATTGTAACGACTGTGCCAGGTTCATCCTGTCTAGATTACGCAACGAGTTAACGGTCTTCTAGCTTGCGCTTCTAATCCGTTGCCATGCACTCGCGACACAAGTTCGTAAGCTGGTCCAAAGGTTTAGTTCAAACTACGGAACTATTATTCGTGGTCGACCTCTTCGATCATCGGTAGCGTTTCAACAACGAGCTGGCTCGCGAATACGCGCGCCACAGCTCTCCGATTACCACTCTCTCCCTGATTGCGTCCTTGGGCCGCGTCCTGGCACACAGTACTACGTTCTTTTATGCGATTCTAACAGGCACCGTATACGGATCCTCGAGACTAGAGAGCGTTCCTGCTGCCCCAGGAACCAATGACAGCTACAGTGGCGGTGGACCCCAAAGGGGTTACACGGGATCCTCATCCAGCTCCAACAATTACCATCCCTACCGTCGCTAGAATGGATATAGACATAACTCGAGTCCCCGGCGTTAGAACGTGGTTTCGCTTACCCTCTTCTCCATCATCGGTGCACGTGCGTGTACAGTAAACGGTACAAATATAGCGATTTTGGGGATGTTGGTAAATTTTTTAATTGCAGAGTATTCCGATGCAATTCATTCTGGAATCTATCGTTCCTCGTTTAACTTGAACGATGGAGTTATTACAAGGCCTTGGGAAGTTTCAAGACTTAATCCTTTGCACTCCGAATTATATTTAAATTTGAGAGTTGTATTTGAAATTTACTTCCACTAAAAAATAAGGCAATAAACGGAGGAAGGAACAAATTCACTTAGATACCAGTTTTATTCTCACTTTTGTTATATTTTGTCATGTTCAAGCATTGTCTCTTGAAACAATTTCGTTCGCTATTGATTTCGACGAAGGAGCTCCTGAGATAAAAACTAGGATTGCAAAGGCTTAATAAGTGATTGAATACCGTCAGGGTTGATTAACTCGGAATATATAAAAATTCTCTATGATTCCAGATTAGAAAATGCACAGTAATCTCAAAGTGCAACACTGCCCAGCCAAGTAAAGTGCATATACCACCCACCAAGGGGTGTTTTAGACCAACTTCGAAACCGACGTCATCGCTATATTAGCACCGTCGACTGTAAGCGTGCTTTCGCATACTAATGCACCCCGGAATGCATTAGTTCGCCTGTGCATTCGATCTTCCGTGCAACGCGGCCGCCGGGCTGGTATCGATACCGAGACATCGATTTTGTATAGTTCATTTTTTTTTTATCGATACGCACCCCCATTGAACCATCGCGAATGGTTCGAGCTACAGCGTGCGAGCGATCGCGACCGAAATATATTATATATATTATAGCGCGGAGCGCAGCGATCGGTTCGCTCATTTTTTAAAATAAAAAAAAAAAGATATTCGAGATACATTTGCGCCAAGAGGATTTCCGGGGGAGGTCAGGGCCAATTCGTGGACGAGGAAGCCTTCGGAGAAGAAGAAGGCGGCTCCGTCGGCGCACCAAGCATCGGACCAATTTTTCTGCGCGTGCAGCGATCGCCATCTTGGAACTTGACTTCAGGAAGATCGCGTGTCGCGCATATTTTCCTCCCCCTTTCGTCGTTATTCGGCGTCAACGTCGCCGAAGAAGTGAAGCCTGTCCATTAAATCGTCTACGATTTAGTCCACGGGGCTGTGTCGATCGGAACGAGGGTCATTCGACGGAAAAATTGGATTCTATAAGGGTTGAAAATAGGGGCAGAAGCTTTTGTTACGTGCCAAATTTATACACCGTGACTGTATTGGTTTTCTACGTGGTCGTTACGCGATGAGGTACCGAGGGTTACAAAGTAGGTACATTTTTATTCCTTTTCTGTGTAGTAAAGTTTGCAATCTGCTTGTAATGTGAATTGAATTAAACTACGTCTGTTTATGTTTCAGCCTATTTAAATAATTAATCATAGTATATTTAAGTATTAAAATGTCTTTAAGTAGTTCGAATTGATCAATATTAAAATACTGTTCTACCAAATCAGTAAATATTAGGTGGACTGGAAAGTAATGTCGTTTCTTTTACATTAAATTCAAACAAATTTTTTATAAATTTCTATTTGTAATTATTAATTGTATAATCTCTCCCGTTATCAATAGCCTTGTCCTATCTAGTGTGCAAATTGTCAATGCCAGATCGATAAAAATCAGTGAGCTGATGAACGATAAACAAGTATTTAAAATTGCAAAAACGACATTATTTTCCGGTTCACCTAATATTATATATTTAGTTCAGAAATGATTGAATCATTCAACATTCGAATTTAGACAAATTAACAGTCTCCACCTTTCTTCGTCAAGGGTTTGCAAAAGAACCCAAATGCGAATACCGATTACGTAGAAAAGTAATACACGTACTTCCTATTTTCCGCATTCTCAAGCAGCCAATTTCGGAATATCCCTCGTATTTCCGTCCGTGAAGAGAGTTTGGTTCTCGTTTCGCGTGACAAAGAAAAAGAGAAGTTCTTCGTCGAGCGAGAATTATTCTTAACCACCGTGGAAGGCAATGATTGACAAGGGTTAAAGCGCAAAGTCGGGTGAGACACGTTCGTCCAGAAACAGAAAGCGTTGGGTAATGTAAGCTTAGATTTAAGGGTTTTCACGGTAACATAACGATCCACCAAGTCTTCGACCAGTGATACAGAGCGCTTTGAGTACTTCGTTGCGAAACGAAACGTGGTCATAATTCTTTCAACACATCCACCCCCACCCTGTTCTTTTATTTTCATTCTCCCCTTTCTTTGGTTGGATACAACGGACCCTAGAGAAGTAGATTAATGGCCTTCGTGATAAGTACGATAACGCGGGTCACGCTTCGGTTACGTTCGCACGCGAGGAATCGAATCGTCCGATACCGGAAGCTATCAGCAGCCCCTACTTTTGAGTTCTCCTTTAATTTTTGTTTGTCGCGACCGGCGACAAATAGTTCGCACCGATGAAAAAACCTAATCCTTTGTTTTTTTCAATTTCTGCCGTAGGAAGTTTATTTCCTAGACGTCCTGTTCATTTTTCTGACTGGATGATGCGAGGCTTGTGGACTTGAGGTAAAAAGAAAAAAAAAAGAAAGGAAAAACGCGCGTTCAGCCCGCGGTCACCGCTTAACGGGCCGCGATAATTAAGGAATTTCTCAATTTAATTAATCAGCTGGTCCTTTGTCCCCAATTTCTTTTTTTCTCGCACTTCTCCTCCCTCCTGTTCTCTCTTTCCTTCTACTTCTTTCTCTTCTTCATTTTCTTCCGTTGCATACCTCCGTATTTAACGTCGTCTGCCTGTTGTGTGTCGCTATTCGCCTTTCACGTGAACCTTCCTCCGCCGGAACTACCCTCCGGGTGTTGTGTTCGTCGAACACGTGTGAAAATTCAATCGTTCGTTGCGTGATTCACTCGCTGTGGATTTCTGCTCGAGACACGGCGGAACTCCCTCGAAACGGCTCTTAACGTTTCTGGTAATATTAAGGAAAATGTTATCGTTGTGATTACCGAGTAATCTGATACTTGAAAGGGTTAGAATCGTACCCTGTCTAAAATAGGAAAAATGAATTATCCTTGTGTATATTTTTCACTTTTGAAGTGAAATTGATACAATTTAAAGGAAGAAGAGCAACAAAGTTGAAGACTGGAAAATGAAACAGCTTCGAGAATAAAATATTTCATTTTTTTCGTTTTTGGAATGATGATAGAGGAAAATGTTATGCGATGCGTATGGAAGAGCCGTTTCGGGCGAGTTCTGCGCACGTTTCCCTCGGTGTGTACCATTGTTTCAGTAAACAAACGGAACTGCACTTCTGCTTTCTCAGGCGTTCGAGTGGAACGGTGGATAAGAAAGAGAGTCGCGAGTTTTTGACCGTTTTTCGAAGATGTGAATCGTTCGATGGAGCGCAACAGTCATTTGCTCGTTGCTATGACGACGATGGTAGCTGATTAATTATTGTCGATAGTGTTTAATTCTAATTGTTAAGGTTTAGGATTTTCGGCGCGATTTGTCGCCCTCTCCTCTCCCCCCACCCCCTTCAACCCCCCCGTTTACCGTATCGGTTTGTACAATTCACGATCACGACGAACCCGCCGTTGACGGCGCTTCGGGCACCGTTTTCTACCATCGACGCTGATAAACCGTTATTAATGATTAGTATGATACGATAATGATAATACCGTTCATAATATTTTGTTATATATAAATATATTACGTATTTGCGTGGGTGGAAACAAGAAGTGCATTCTTTTATAGTATAGAAGCAAATTGATATTCCGTATGGATTAATAAACATTCACATTTTAATAGAAAACGTCGTTTAGGATTCTTCTTCCCACCCACTGTCGTCCATCCCTCACTGTCCATCTCGTCCGAGTAATCTCGATACTCGTGGATCACGATGGGTAAGGATGTTCCAATTTATTTTTATAAATATCTACAGTGTCCAACGATGAGTGTTGTGAATATTAAAAGTTTAAGTTCGAGTTTTGTTTATTTAGAGACGAGTAGAAGCCAGTTTATAAGGA